>NC_091929.1:52931006-53098162 GCF_041260155.1 Ptychodera flava | reverse complement strand
GCTAAAAGTTTTCTGCCAAAGTTTTCACCTCCATGATTAGCCGTTCGAAGCGAGGCGGCTGCGAGTCGCCGTTGGCGAAGTAAAGGACATGCAATATCTCATAACGTTGGTTAGATAGCCGTTCCAGGCGAGCTAGCCGGGGGCTGCCGTTGGCGTAGCTACCTCAACGGCGGCCAACGGCCAGCTCGCCCCGAACGGCTATCCAGGCAACGCGCAACGTTACGATTATCTGCGGGACAAGGTAAGCCAGCAGGCGACCTGGCTGTCTCGCCTCGGACGGCCTGCAGAGCAACACTACGAGAACCTGTATGAGCCCCGCGTGGTTTAGGGAGAGTAAAATTGAGTGATCAAAAACACAATCCAAGTTTGGGTGATCACGTTTTCAAACTCGGCCTATTCGAAGCACTTTCAAACACCGGCAACGAAGGCACCATGAAGCACAAGTAAAGAAATGATGAAAGAAAACTTCGTGCATGCCATCATTCATAACGCCGGTACCGTACGGGCAACAACCGATCTCGATTACTTGCAAATATTTTTTTTTTGCAGTTATGTTTTATAACTTACCTAAAATATCAGGAACTGTTGATTCGGCCTGAAGCTGGTTTACAGATAAATAAGATCACTAATGTTTCTCAGTCGATAACGGTTACGAGAGAAGAAGAACGTGCACGACTGGACTACCGGAAGTTATCACATGCGTTTTCTAAACATCCTCGATCATACAGAGTAAAACATGGATTTGATTTGGTGGTAATACTGTGTTCTAATTTCCATGTTTTTGTATATAATCAGCGCTTTTTCATTGTAAAAGTTAAAATATTATTCACTGCTTTTGAGCACAACAAAAATGGCAATATAAATCGCGTATTACATACTATAGAAATATTAAAATAATTTTCTTGTGTACGAGGATGTTCCCACAATTCAACGCGCCAGTTCACTATAAATATGGCTACCAGGCCGCGGGAGATTCATACGGCGAGTGTATCATCAGAACGTCAACAATGACAGAAGATCAGCTCAGCACCATGGCAACGCCGCAAGTTTCAGTGCCGCTGGCCAGCTCCGAGTCAACATCATCAATGCCAGGTACACGTCGAGCGCTCCTGCAGGAAGACGACCCTGTCACCATCAGCAGGATCGAACTGCAGCGCCTTATACAGAATCAAGAAGAAATGTTAAAAAAGCAACAATTCCTAGAAGAGCGACTGGCGTTTGAATCTCGAGGAAGAAAAAGCTACGACCAACATTGAAATTGAAGGTAAGGTGTTTTAAAATCTGGTGCGCTCGGTCAGGCTGTCTGATTGTTGTAAAGGTAGAGTGCACTCATGCCTTGGCCAGGGCTGGAGGCGAGGGACGTGTTTTATACGTTTGACCACTCAGAGTCAGATCGGGAGTCAGATACACACGCAGCACCTTTTTTGCAGCTCTGAATGGCAGGGCTGTGTGTTACCGGCGCTATACGGCCTCGGCCGTATAACGCCGGTTACACAGCCCTGCCATGCAGAGCTACATTTTTTGTGTGTTTCATTTGACGATAGCTAAAAGACACACCCCCTGAATTACCACGTTTCCCATTTTCTGACTAATTATTGGTATGTGTTCTTCAGGAAAATACAACAATAGGCGAATAGGCGCCCTTCTCAATTCCTGGTTCTCGCATTAGCGAATGTGTCAACAGCCCATTAACAGTTTGTCATCTTTGTTTTCCATTGAATATTTTATCAAGGAAATAATGTAAATATTAGATAAATCTGATAATTGAGTGGGGGCTTTTTAAACACCATTAACACCTTTCTTGACACTCCAGACTATTGTCCTGGTTGTATTATGCAAATTTGACTTTTAAGTTAAAAGTTCAAGTTGAGAATTTTCTGTACAATCAGCTTTTTGTACAATATATTTCTGTCTCACAGAAGTCGTGCAAACAAAGAGTAGAACATCAGCGTGAAAATTAGTAGATTTTCGGACTCTGGTGTTGCAATTGCACATGCAAGCTGCTGCTCCAAGTGGACCTTGCCTGTAAATATCTGGCAAAATCTGGCACAGAAACTGCAGTTATGATTATTCAGCTAACTCAATTAAGACATTTAGCTAACTCTCAAGACATAACTACCTGGTTTTTGTGAAGTTTAACGTGATGGTTTTCTTCTGAATTAACTGATGTATGTCTCGCTTTCAAAATCAGTGATTTGATTGTAAGTGATGATGCTGTATACATCTTCAGACTTAATTCAAAATTAGGCCTTAAATTATTGTGTATTTCCAGATATGCCATTTTCAAAAGCATAGTTTGTTTTTCAACTTTTTGTCTCTGTCAAAGTAAAACAACTATATTTGACATGATGTACAGGATAGTGTCTGGCAACAGCAAACACGTTGTTTTGGTCAAACCGATAAAAATCCTGGTTACAGTACTCATGTATTTGAATACTCCTTTTAAACATTTATGAACATGAGGTGTAACGTTTCTGTTTTGCAGAAAACAGTTCTCACAATCTACAATGGACTTGTGAAGAATGGCCAGACATGGGATACAAGTAAACCGTAAGTATTAAATTTGTAGCAAACCTATTTCCAACTCTTTTTACATAATTATTGGAGGCCATTTGCACTTAACCCTAGGAATAATTTGTTTTGCTTTCAAGAAGTGTCTGTACATTGTAAGTGTGATGCAACTAGTGCTGACTGATAGGTTCCCTTCAGAATGCTCAATACTAAAGAAAAACTCTGTGTGCAGTTTTATATGATGTCTAAATTTACAATAATCTCTGACCAAAAAATAAAAATAAAATATTTCAGTGTACAGTTTTCAACACTCAACTTAAATCATATGCTTCTTCTAGCTTTGGTCATGCAATCAACATCGAAATAAATGATGAGATAAAGAAGGCATTGAATAACCAAGTGAGTGCAGATGAAGCAGTTATCCAAGGTGAGTCGTGTTTGGTGCATGTGTATTTTCTTCTTTAATACCTAGTATTAGTCCAGTAAAACTGAAGATTGAGTACACTTCTGGAAATTGATTATTCTCTCAGTTTTGGTCATTTTAGTTTCAGTTGCCTGATATCCTATTAGTTGTCAGGAAGGGATACAGTTCTACCAAAATGTTCACTTCAAAGCTGGTAACAACAGCATTGATTCTGCAACACACACTTACTTGAAAAAAAGATTTTGGTGATTTCACAAATTAGAAAATGTGGTTTTTCCACTTGTTTGATGAAATGTCAAAGCAAGTGAATTGTGTCCTTTGAGTGCCCAAGGTGAGCTGGTAATTTTGAATTGCTGACAGAAAATACATCTTACACATGAAAAGGTTGTGTTCACTGTGTGAGTATTGGGCTTTCCAACAGAAATACTGAGTAAAAGAAGGTCTAGGTACTGTACAGAACAAAATATTAACTGGTTTGATGAAATCTTACGTTTATTTTATTTTGACAGTTGCCATGAAACGTACTTTTTGACAAAAAGAAAGAAAAGAAACGCTTGGCAAGTGGGAAGATGGATGCATTTCGTAAGAAGCAAGCCAGACGACAAAGAAAGCAGCAGGTAATGTATTAAGTAATGTTGTTTGCCATTGGTTTTGGTTTATTTTGAAATAGTATTGATCTTGTTCAGTTCATGAAATTGCTCACTCTCTGACGCAGACGAACTCCACCCGATACACTCAGATGATGCAAGATTGACTTCTATCATATGAAGTGAAAAAAATCAAACTTTTAGTATGGAAAATAATTGGTTAACTTTAAAGCTTATTTTTTGTGAGAGTTTAGTACTGTTTTGTGTTTTAAATTGAATTGTTTTACTCTTGCTACAGACTGTATGGCCATGTAGAGGTCATAGGAGTGTAGATTACATGTGTTAATAAATGTCTAGTAAACTTCCCTTTATTGTAAACAGGCAGCCAAAAATGTTAGTATAGTTGTAAATGTTGCCTCAAACTCTACCTCTGTCATGAAACAGTAATTAATGTTAGCTAAAAATGTATGACTTGCTGTATTTAGGTGTTGATGCAAGAAGGTAATAGCAACATTCATTCAGAGAGAATAATGTGATTGTTTATTGCCGCGATAAGGAAATAGAGTACCATGGCTGGTTTGCAGATGATTTTTCTCTTACTATAGTTTTTTTTTTCCCCAGAAATTGTTGAGGCGCAAGGAAGCCATGGAAAAGTCATCATCGATAGGGCAAACTGAAAGAAGTCTTATGAAGATGGTCATGACATCTTCATATATTTCAAGTGAGGACACTGATTCTTGCGTATCTATGGAGGAGTCATCTGATGATGATTTGTGCATCAGCGATAGAAGGAAGTCAAAACCTTTAAGGCGGCGGCCTCTGATTTGGCGCTCAAAAGAGTTAATGACATTTTTGATTTATTAGACAGGAGACATGAAAAGAAATTAAAAAAAATGGGAGGAGGTTTTATACACAAACGAAGTGAAGGAGCACCATCACAACGCACTGCCCTGAAGGTGCGCCATCTTGGGCAATCATTAATGAAACATAAATTTGATAATTACTTTAATTAACTTATTCTTATTGGTATTTTGAAATGAGAAGCAATTTTTCTATTTACAGTGGATTTGTATTTCTTAAATCAATTTTTGGGTCTCTTTTCGACTTTTTGTAATAAATGATTTGTTAATTTTAATATTTCTTTGCTGCGATTTCTGTATGTTTGGATTGATTATTGTGAAGGTCGGTTATGAAAGTTGTATGTATGCCCCTCACGCAAGAGTTTGTACTCACAGCCTTACTTGTGGAGAGGTGACACAAGAGGTCACATTTTGCCATCATTTGTCAAGGTCACATTTTGACCATTGTAGCAGCCCTTTTGCCCACCTTTGCCACCCCTGGCATTTTTGGTGAAATTCCTGTATTTGTTGAGAGGTGACAAATAACAACTTTTGACATCATTTGTCAATGTCATATTTTGACCATTGTAGCAGCCATTTTGCCCACCTTTGCCACCCCTGGCATTTTTTGGTGAAGTTCCTGTATTTGTTGAGAGTTGACAAATAACAACTTTTGCCATCATTTGTCAAGGTCACATTTTGACCATTGTAGTAGCCCTTTTGCCCACCTTTGCCACCCCTGGCATTTTTGGTGAAATTCCTGTATTTGTTGAGAGGTGACAAATAACAACTTTTGACATCATTTGTCAATGTCATATTTTGACCATTGTAGCAGCCATTTTGCCCACCTTTGCCACCCCTGGCATTTTTTGGTGAAATTCCTGTATTTGTTGAGAGGTGACAAATCACAACCTTTGACATCATTTGTCAAGGTCACATTTTGACCATTGTAGTAGCCCTTTTGCCCACCTTTGCCACCCCTGGCATTTTTTGGTGAAATTCCTGGTATTTGTTGAGAGGTGACAAATCACAACCTTTGACATCATTTGTCAAGGTCACATTTTGACCGTTGTAGTAGCCCTTTAGCCAACCTTTGCCGCCCCTGGCATTTTTGGTGAAATTCCTGTATTTGTTGAGCGGTGACAAATCACAACCTTTGACATCATTTGTCAAGGTCACATTTTGACCGTTGTAGTAGCCCTTTAGCCAACCTTTGCCGCCCCTGGCATTTTTTGGTGAAATTCCTGTATTTGTTGAGCGGTGACAAATCACAACCTTTGACATCATTTGTCAAGGTCACATTTTGACCGTTGTAGTAGCCCTTTGCCAACCTTTGCCACCCCTGGCATTTTTTGGTGAAATTCCTGTATTTGTTGAGAGGTGACAAATCACAACCTTTGACATCATTTGTCAAGGTCACATTTTGACTGTTGTAGTAGCCCTTATGCCAACCTTTGCCGCCCCTGGCATTTTTTGGTGAAATTCCTGTATTTGTTGAGAGGTGACAAATCACAACCTTTGACATCATTTGTCAAGGTCACATTTTGACCATTGTAGCAGCCCTATTGCCAACCTTTGCCCCCCTGGCATTTTTGGTGAAATTCCTGTATTTGTTGAGAGGTGACAAATCACAACTTTGACATCATTTGTCAAGGTCACATTTTGACCATTGTAGTAGCTCTTTTGCCAACCTTTGCCACCCCTGGCATTTTTGGTGAAATTCCTGTATTTGTTGAGAGGTGACAAATCACAACTTTTGACATCATTTGTCAAGGTCACATTTTGACCGTTGTAGTAGCCCTTTTGCCAACCTTTGCCACCCCTGGCATTTTTTGGTGAAATTCATGTATTTGTTGAGAGGTGACAAATCACAACCTTTGACATCATTTGTCAAGGTCACATTTTGACTGTTGTAGCAGCCCTATTGCCAACCTTTGCCACCCCTGGCATTTTTGGTGAAATTCATGTATTTGTTGAGAGGTGACAAATCACAACTTTTGACATCATTTGTCAAGGTCACATTTTGACCATTGTAGTAGCTCTTTTGCCAACCTTTGCCACCCCTGGCATTTTTGGTGAAATTCCTGTATTTGTTGAGAGGTGACAAATCACAACTTTTGACATCATTTGTCAAGGTCACATTTTGACCGTTGTAGTAGCCCTTTTGCCAACCTTTGCCACCCCTGGCATTTTTTGGTGAAATTCCTGTATTTGTTGAGAGGTGACAAATCACAACTTTTGACATCATTTGTCAAGGTCACATTTTGACCGTTGTAGTAGCCCTTTTGCCAACCTTTGCCACCCCTGGCATTTTTTGGTGAAATTCCTGGATTTGTGGAGAGGTGACAAATCACAACTTTTGACATCATTTGTCAAGGTCACATTTTGACTGTTGTAGTAGCCCTTTTGCCAACCTTTGCCGCCCCTGGCATTTTTTGGTGAAATTCCTGGATTTGTGGAGAGGAGACAAATCACAACTTTTGACATCATTTGTCAAGGTCACATTTTGACCATTGTAGTAGCTCTTTTGCCAACCTTTGCCACCCCTGGCATTTTTGGTGAAATTCCTGTATTTGTTGAGAGGTGACAAATCACAACTTTTGACATCATTTGTCAAGGTCACATTTTGACCATTGTAGCAGCCCTTTTGCCAACCTTTGCTACCGCACAGCACAGTGGATAAAAGTCACTTATCTTTTGGATCCACACTATGTACACATATACCAATGATTTTCCCCGTGTTTGAACCATAGGTATAGGACTAAGTTTACACATCTTCATACCCTGTTTAAATCTTGAATCACAGTAAACTTTACTGAGATGGCATAGCAGGGAAAGACATGCCTGTATGTCCATAAGTAAAAGTAGCGAAATTGTAAGAATCATTTATATATTTTTCTGTATTTTACCATCCTAATCAAAGTGGTACTTAGTCTAGTTGCACCCCACCTGTCAAAGGTGTGTGAAAATGTGTAACTGTGAACAAAGGTGTAGGAAGTATTATGAGGTCAAATGTTGTACTTCGCCATGTTTTATTAGGTACTTTCCCTACCCTGTCAAATCCCCTTTTGGTACAGTGAAATGTACACAAAGGTTGGCTTTGGAGACAGATTTTATTGTTTTGGAGAGAATGGGTCATTATAGTTGCAAAAGCCATGCCCCTGTCTCTTTTCAAATCCGAGTGTTATTTTTTGATTTTCTTATATATATTCTTACTTCAAACATGCTATTGAACTTATCTAGAATATATATGATTGAAATGTACACAAAGGTTGGCTTCGAGACGGATTTGCATTGTTTTGAGAAAATCGGTCATTATAGTTGCAAAAGCCATGCCCTGTCTCCTTTCTAATTAGAGTGTTGGTTTTTGATTTTCTTATATATATTCTTAC
This sequence comes from Ptychodera flava, assembly GCF_041260155.1. Lineage (NCBI taxonomy): Eukaryota > Metazoa > Hemichordata > Enteropneusta > Ptychoderidae > Ptychodera > Ptychodera flava. Next base: position 53,090,409 of record NC_091929.1, on the reverse strand, counting down.
TTCAAACACTCTATTGAACTTATCTAGAATATATATGACTGGAATGTACACAAAGGTTGGCTTCGCAGACTGCTTTTATTGTTTTTGAGAGATGGGTCATATAGTCAAAAGCCATGCCCCTATCTCCTTTCAAAATAGAGTGTTCTTTTTGGAGTTTATTCAATATCTTCTTACTTCAAATACTCTATTGAACTTATCTAGTATATATATGACTGGAATGTACACAAAGGTTGGCTTCGGAGACGGATTTTGTTCTTTTTGAGAAATTGGTCATTAAAGTTATAAAACCATGCCCCTGTCTCTTTTCAAATTAGAGTGTTGTTTTTGGATTTTCTTATATATATTCGTACTTCAAACATGCTATTGAACTTATCTAGAATATATATGACTGGAATGTACACAAAGGTTTGCTTCGGAGACTGATTTTATTGTTTTTGAGAGAATGGGTCATTATAATTGCAAAAGCCATGCCCTTGTCTCCTTTTAATATAGAGTGTTCTTTTTGGAGTATATTCAATACATTCTTACTTCAAAACACTCTATTGAACTTATGTAGGATACAATGACAGGAGTGTTAACAAAGAGTTGGCTTCGGAGACTGATTTTATTGTTTTTGAGAGAACGGGCATTATAGTTGCAAAAGCCATGCCCCTGTCTCCTTTCAAATTAGAGTGTTGTTTTTGGAGTTTCTTCAATATATTGATACTTGAAACACTCTATTGGACTTATCTAGGTACAAATGACAGGAATGTACACAAAGGTTGGCTTCGGAGACTGATTTTATTCTTTTTGAGAGAATGAGTCATTATAGTTGCAAAAGCCATGCCCTGTCTCCTTTTAAAATAGAGTGTTCTTTTTGGAGTTTATTCAATATATTCTTACTTCAAACACTCTATTGAACTTATCTAGAATATATATGACTTAAAATGTACACAAAGGTTGGCTTTGGAGACAGATTTTATTGTTTTTGAGAGAATGGGTCATTATAGTGGAAAAAGCCATGCCCCAGTCTCCTTTCAAAATAAAGTTTTCTTTTCAATATATTCTTACTTCAAACACTCTATTGAACTTATCTAGAATATATATGACTAGAATGTACACAAAGGTTGGCTTTGGAGACAGATTTTATGTTTTTGAGAGAATGGGTCATTATAGTTGCAAAAGCCATGCCCCTATCTCCTTTTAAAATAGAGTTTTCTTTTTGGAGTTTATTCAATATATTCTTATTTCAATCACTCTCTATTGAACTTATCTAGAATATATATGACTGGAATGTACACAAAGGTTTGCTTCGGAGACTGATTTTATTGTTTTTGAGAGAATGGGTCATTATAGTTGCAAAAGCCATGCCCCTGTCTCTTTTCAAATTAGAGTGTTGTTTTTGAATTTTCTAATAAATATTCTTACTTCAATCATGCTATTGAACTTATCTAGAATATATATGTACAAACCGGTTGGCTTAAGAGATGGTTTTGTTGTTTTCGACAAAACGGGTCATTATAGTTGCAAAAGTCATGCCCCTGTCTCCTTTCAAAAAAGAGTGTTCTTTTTGCAGTTTATTCAATATATTCTTACTTCAAACACTCTATTGAACTTATCTACAATATATATGACTTAAATGTACACAAAAGTTGGCTTTGGAGACAGATTTTATTGTTTTTGAGAGCATGGGTCATTATAGTTGCAAAAGCTATGCCCCTGTCCCCTTTGATAATAGAGTGTTCTTTTGGAGTTTGCTTCAATATATTCTTACTTCAAACACTCTATTGAACTCATCTAGAATATATAAGCTGGAATGTACACAAAGGTTTGCTTCGGAGACAGGTTTTATTGTTTTTGAGAGAATGGGTCATGATAGTTGCAAAAGCCATGCCCTGTCTCCTTTTAAAATAGAGTGTTGTTTTTTGGAGTGTGGATTTTCTTATATATATTCTTACTTCAAACATCTATTGAACATATCTAGAATATATATGACTGGAATGTACACAAAGGTTGGCTTCGGAGACGGATTTTATTGTTTTTTGAAAGAATGGGTCATTATAGTTGCAAAAGCCATGCCCCTGTCTCCTTTCAAATAGAGTTTTCTTTTTGGAGTTTGCTTCAATATATTCTTACTTCAAACACTCTATTGAACTTATCTAGAATATATATAACTTGAATGTACACAAAGGTTGGCTTCGGAGACTGATTTTATTGTTTTTGAGAGAATGGGTCATGATAGTTGCAAAAGCCATGCCCCTGTGCTCTTTTCAAATTAGAGTGTTGTTTTTTGATTTCTTATATATATTCTTACTTCAAACATGCTATTGAACATATCTAGAATATATATGACTGGAATGTACACAAAGGTTGGCTTCGGAGACGGATTTTGTTGTTTTTTGAGAGAATGGGTCATTATAGTTACAAAACCTTGCCCTGTCTCCTTTGAAATTAGAGTGTTGGTTTTGGATTTCCTTATATATATATTTTTACTTCAAACACTCTATTGAACTTATCTTGAATATATATGACTGGAATGTACACAAAGTTTGCTTCGGAGACTGATTTTATTGTTTTTGGAGAATGGGTCATTATAGATGCAAAAGCCATGCCCCTGTCTCTTTTGAAATTGAGTGTTGTTTTTTTGGATTTCTTATATATATTCTTACTTCAAACATGCTATTAACTTATCTAGCATATATATGACTGGAATGTACACAAAGGTTGGCTTCGCAGACTGCTTTTATTGTTTTTGAGAGAATAGATCATATTCATAAGCCATGCCCTGTCTCCTTTCAAAATAGAGTGTTCTTTTTGGAGTTTATTCAATATATTCTTACTTCAAACACTCTATTGAACTTATCTAGAATATATATGACTGGAATGTACACAAAGGTTGGCTTCGGAGCGGATTTTGTTGTTTATGAGAGAATCGGTCATTATAGTTGCAAAAGCCATGCCCCTGTCTCCTTTCAAATTAGAGTGTTGGTTTTGGATTTCTTATATATTTTTACTTCAAACACTCTATTGAACTTATCTAGAATATATATGACTGGAATATACACAAAGGTTGGCTTTGGAGACAGATTTTATTGTTTTTGAGAGAATGGGCCATTATAATTGCAACAGCCACCTTGTCTTCTTTTAAAATAGAGTGTTCTTTTTGGAGTTTATTCAATATATTCTTACTTCAAACACTCTATTTAACTTATGTAGGATACATATGACAGGAGTGATGACAAAGGTTGGCTTTGGAGACTGATTTTATTGTTTTTCAGAGAACGGGCCATTATAGTTGCAAAAGCCATGCCCCCTGTCTCCTTTCAAATTAGAGTGCTGTTTGGGAGTGTCTTCAATGTATTAAAACTTGAAACTCTCTATTGGACTTATCTAGGATACAAATGACAGATATGTACACAAAGGTTGCTTCGGAGACTGATTTATTGTTTTTGAGAGAATGGGTCATTATAGTTGCAAAAGCCATGCCCCTGTCTCCTTTCAAAACAGAGTGTTCTTTTTGGAGTTTATTCAAGATATTTTTACTTCGAACACTCTATTAAACTTATCTAGAATATATATGACTTAAATGTAGACAAAGGTTGGCTTTGGAGACAGAATTTATTGTTTTTGAGAGAATGGTTCATTATAGTTGCAAAGCTATACCCCTGTCTCCTATCAAAATAGAGTGTTCTTTTTTGGAGTTTGCTTCAATATATTCTTACTTCAAGCACTCTATTGAACTTATCTAGAATATATATGACTGGAATGTACACAAAGGTTTGCTTCGGAGACTGATTTTATTGTTTTTGAGAGAATGGGTCATTATAGTTGCAAAAGCCATGCCACTGTCTCTTTTCAAATTAGAGTGTTGTTTTTGAATTTTCTAATAATATTCTTACTTCAATATGCTATTGAACTTATCTAGAATATATATGTACAAACAGGTTTGCTTAAGAGATGGGTTTTGTTGTTTTTGACAAAATGGGTCATTATAGTTGCAAAAGTCATGCCCTTGTCTCCATTCAAAAGAGTGTTCTTTTTGCAGTTTATTTAATATATTCTTACTTCAAACACTCTATTGAACTTATTTACAATATATATGACTTAAATGTACACAAAAGTTGGCTTTGGAGACAGATTTTATTGTTTTTGAGAGCATGGGTCATTATAGTTGCAAAAGCCATGCCCCTGTCCCCTTTGATAATAGAGTGTTCTTTTTGGAGTTTGCTTCAATATATTCTTACTTCAAACACTCTATTGAACTTATCTAGAATATATAGCTGGAATGTACACAAAGGTTAGCTTCGGAGACTGATTTATTTGTTTTTGAGAGAATGGGTCATTATAGTTGCAAAAGCCATGCCCCTGTCTCCTTTCAAAACTGAGTGTTCTTTTTGGAGTTTATTCAATATATTTTACTTCAAACACTCTATTGAACTTATCTAGAATATATATGACTGGAATGTACACAAAGGTTGGCTTGGAGACAGAATTTATTGTTTTTGAGAGAATGGTTCATTATAGTTGCAAAAGCCATGCCCCTGTCTCCTATCAAAATAGAGTGTTCTTTTTGGAGTTTGCTTCAATATATTCTTACTTCAAGCACTCTATTGAACTTATCTAGAATATATATGACTGGAATGTACACAAAGGTTGGCTTCGGAGACTGATTTTATTGTTTTTGAGAGAATGGCATTATAGTTGCAAAAGCCATGCCACTGTCTCTTTTCAAATTAGAGTGTTGTTTTTTGAATTTTCTAATAAATATTCTTACTTCATTATGCTATTGAACTTATCTAGAATATATATTACTGGAATGTACACAAAGGTTGGCTTCGGAGACGGATTTTATTGTTTATGAGAGAATGGGCATTATAGTTGCAAAAGCCATGCCCTGTCTCCTTTCAAAATAGAGTGTTCTTTTTGCAGTTTATTTAATATATTCTTACTTCAAACACTCTATTGAACTTATTTACAATATATATGACTAAATGTACACAAAAGTTGGCTTTGGAGACAGATTTTATTGTTTTTGAGAGCATGGGTCATTATAGTTGCAAAAGCCATGCCCCTGTCCCCTTTGATAATAGAGTGTTCTTTTTGGAGTTTGCTTCAATATATTCTTACTTCAAACACTCTATTGAACTTATCTAGAATATATAAGCTGGAATGTACACAAAGGTTGGCTTCGGAGACTGATTTTATTGTTTTTTAGAGAATGGGTCATGATAGTTGCAAAAGCCATGCCCCTGTCTCCTTTCAAATTAGAGTGTTGTTTTTGGAGTTTCTTCAATGTATTAATACTTGAAACACTCTATTGGACTTATCTAGGATACAAATGACAGAAATGTACACAAAGGTTGGCTTCGGAGACTGATTTTATTGTTTTTGAGAGAATGGGTCATGATAGTTGCAAAAGCCATGCCCCTGTGTCTTTTCAAATTAGAGTGTTGTTTTTTGATTTTCTTATATATATTCTTACTTTAAACATGCTATTGAACATATCTAGAATAAATATGATTAGAATGTACACAAAGGTTGGCTTCGGAGACTGATTTTATTGTTTTGAGAGAATGGGTCATTATAGTTGCAAAAGCCATGCCCCTGTCTCCTTTCAAATCAGAGTGTTCTTTTTGGAGTTTATTCAAGATATTTTTACTTCCAACACTCTATTAAACTTATCTAGAATATATATGACTTGAATGTAGACAAAGGTTGGCTTTGGAGACAGATTTATTGTTTTTGAGAGAATGGTTCATTATAGTTGCAAAAGCTATGCCCCTGTCTCCTATCAAAAAAGAGTGTTCTTTTGGAGTTTGCTTCAATATATTCTTACTTCAAGCACTCTATTGAACTTATCTAGAATATATATACTCGAATGTACACAAAGGTTTGCTTCGGAGACTGATTTTATTGTTTTTGAGAGAATGGGTCATTATAGTTGCAAAAGCCATGCCCCTGTCTCTTTTCAAATTAGAGTGTTGTTTTTGAATTTTCTAATAAATATTCTTACTTCAATCATGCTATTGAACTTATCTAGAATATATATGTACAAACAGGTTGGCTTAGAGATGGGTTTTGTTGTTTTTGACAAAATGGGTCATTATAGTTGCAAAAGCCATGCCCTTGTCTCCTTTCAAAATAGAGTGTTCTTTTCGCAGTTTATTCAATATATTCTTACTTCAAACACTCTATTGAACTTATATACAATATATATGACTTAGAATGTACACAAAAGTTGGCTTTGGAGACAGATTTTATTGTTTTTGAGAGCATGGGTCATTATAGTTGCAAAAGCCATGCCCCTGTCCCCTTTGATAATAGAGTGTTCTTTTGGAGTTTGCTTCAATATATTCTTACGTCAAACACTCTATTGAACTTATCTAGAATATATAAGCTGGAATGTACACAAAGGTTTGCTTCGGAGACTGATTTTATTGTTTTTGAGAGAATGGGTCATGATAGTTGCAAAAGCCATGCCCTTGTCTCCTTTTAATATAGAGTGTTCTTTATGGAGTATATTCAACATTTTCTTACTTCAAAAACTCTATTTACCTTATGTAGGATACAAATGACAGGAGTGTTAACAAGATTGGCTTTGGAGACTGATTTTATTGTTTTTCAGAGAACGGGGCATTATAGTTGCAAAAGCCATGCCCCTGCCTCCTTTCAAATTAGAGTGTTGTTTTTGGAGTTTCTTCAATGTATTAATACTTGAAACACTCTATTGGACTTATCTAGGATACAAATGACAGAAATGTACACAAAGGTTGGCTTCGGAGACTGATTTTATTGTTTTTGAGAGAATGGGTCATTATAGTTGCAAAAGCCATGCCCTTGTCTCCTTTTAAAATAGAGTGTTCTTTTTGGAGTTTATTAGATATATTCTTACTTCAAACACTCTATTGAACTTATCTAGAATATATATGTCTTAAATGTACACAAAGGTTGGCTTTGGAGACAGATTTTATTGTTTTTGAGAGAATGGGTCATTATAGTTGCAAAAGCCATGCCCTGTCTCCTTTCAAAATAGAGTGTTCTTTTTGGAGTTTGCTTCAATATATTCTTACTTCAAACACTCTATTGAACTTATCTAGAATATATATGACTGAATGTACACAAAGGTTGGCTTGGAGACTGATTTTATTGTTTTTGAGAGAATGGGTCATGATAGTTGCAAAAGCCATGCCCCTGTGTCTTTTCAAATTAGAGTGTTGTTTTTTGATTTTCTTATATATATTCTTACTTCAAACATGCTATTGAACATTATCTAGAATATATATGATTGGAATGTACACAAAGGTTGGCTTCGGAGACGGATTTGTTGTTTTTTGAGAGAATGGGTCATTATAGTTCAAAACCCTTGCCCCTGTCTCCTTTGAAATTAGAGTGTTGGTTTTGGATTTTCTTATATATATATTTTACTTCAAACACTCTATTGAACTTATCTTGAATATATATGACTGGAATCTACACAAAGTTTGCTTCGGAGACTGATTTTATTGTTTTTGTGAGAATGGGTCATTATAGTTGCAAAAGCCATGCCCCTGTCTCTTTTCAAATTCGAGTGTTGTTTTTTTGATTTTCTTATATATATTCTTACTTCAAACATGCTATTGAACTTATCTAGAATATATATGACAGGAATATACACAAAGGTTGGCTTGGAGACAGATTTTATTGTTTTGAGAGAATGGGTCATTGTAATTGCAACAGCCATGCCCTTGTCTCCTTTTAATATAGAGTGTTCTTTATGGAGTATATTCAATATATTCTTACTTCAAAAACTCTATTTACCTTATGTAGGATACAAATGACAGGAGTGTTAACAAAGATTGGCTTTGGAGACTGATTTTATTGTTTTTCAGAGAACGGGCCATTATAGTTGCAAAGCCATGCCCCTGTCTCCTTTCAAATTAGAGTGTTGTTTTTGGAGTTTCTTCAATGTATTAATACTTATAACACTCTATTGGACTTATCTAGGATACAAATGACAGAAATGTACACAAAGGTTGGCTTCGGAGACTGATTTTATTGTTTTTGAGAGAATGGGTCATTATAGTTGCAAAAACCATGCCCTTGTCTCCTTTTAAAATAGAGTGTTCTTTTTGGAGTTCATTCGATATATTCTTACTTCAAACACTCTATTGAACTTATCTAGAATATATATGTACTTAGAATGTACACAAAGGTTGGCTTTGGAGACAGATTTTATTGTTTTTGAGAGAATGGGTCATTATAGTTGCAAAAGCCATGCCCCTGTCTCCTTTCAAAATAGAGTTTTCTTTTGGAGTTTGCTTCAATATATTCTTACTTCAAACACTCTATTGAACTTATCTAGACTATATATGACTGGAATGTACACAAAGGTTGGCTTCGGAGACGGATTTTGTTGTTTTTGGAGAGAATGGGTCATAATAGTTACAAAACCCTTGCCCCTGTCTCCTTTGAAATTAGAGTGTTGTTTTGGATTTTCTTATATATATATTTTTACTTCAAACACTCTATTGAACTTATCTTGAATATATATGACTGGAATGTACACAAAGTTTACTTCGGAGACTGATTTTATTGTTTTTGTGAGAATGGGTCATTATAGTTGCAAAAGCCATGCCCCTGTCTCTTTTCAAATTCGAGTGTTGTTTTTTTGATTTCTTATATATATTCTTACTTCAAACATGCTATTGAACTTATCTAGAATATATATGACTGGAATGTACACAAAGGTTGGCTTCGCAGACTGCTTTTATTGTTTTTGAGAGAATAGGTCATATTCATAAGCCATGCCCCTGTCTCCTTTCAAAATAGAGTGTTCTTTTTGGAGTTTATTTAATATATTCTTACTTCAAACACTCTATTGAACTTATCTAGAATATATATGACTGGAATGTACACAAAGGTTGGCTTCGGTCGCGGATTTTGTTGTTTATGAGAGAATCGGTCATTATAGTTGCAAAAGCCATGCCCCTGTCTCTTTTCAAATTAGAGTGTTGGTTTTTGATTTTCTTATATATTTTTACTTCAAACACTCTATTGAACTTATCTAGAATATATATGACTGGAATATACACAAAGGTTGGCTTTGGAGACAGATTTTATTGTTTTTGAGAGAATGGGCCATTATAATTGCAACAGCCACCTTGTCTTCTTTTAAAATAGAGTGTTCTTTTTGGAGTTTATTCAATATATTCTTACTTCAAAAACTCTATTTAACTTATGTAGGATACAAATGACAGGAGTGATGACAAAGATTGGCTTTGGAGACTGATTTTATTGTTTTTCAGAGAACGGGCCATTATAGTTGCAAAAGCCATGCCCCTGTCTCCTTTCAAATTAGAGTGCTGTTTTGGGAGTGTCTTCAATGTGTTAATACTTGAAACTCTCTATTGGACTTATCTAGGATACAAATGACAGAAATGTACACAAAGGTTAGCTTCGGAGACTGATTTATTGTTTTTGAGAGAATGGGTCATTATACTTGCGAAAGCCATGCCCCTGTCTCCTTTCAAAACAGAGTGTTCTTTTGGAGTTTATTCAAGATATTTTTACTTCGAACACTCTATTAAACTTATCTAGAATATATATGACTTAAATGTAGACAAAGGTTGGCTTTGGAGACAGATTTATTGTTTTTGAGAGAATGGTCATTATAGTTGCAAAAGCCATGCCCCTGTCTCCTATCAAAATAGAGTGTTCTTTTTGGAGTTTGCTTCAATTATTCTTACTTCAAGCACTCTATTGAACTTATCTAGAATATATATGACTGGAATGTACACAAAGGTTTGCTTCGGAGACTGATTTTATTGTTTTTGAAAGAATGGGTCATTATAGTTGCAAAAGCCATGCCCCTGTCTCTTTTCAAATTAGAGTGTTGTTTTTGAATTTTCTAATAAATATTCTTACTTCAATCATGCTATTGAACTTATCTAGAATATATATGTACAAACAGGTTGGCTTAAGAGATGGGTTTTTTGTTTTTGACAAAATGGGTCATTATAGTTGCAAAAGTCATGCCCTTGTCTCCATTCAAAAAAGAGTGTTCTTTTTGCAGTTTATTTAATGTATTCTTACTTCAAACACTCTATTGAACTTATATACAATATATATGACTTAAATGTACACAAAAGTTGGCTTTGGAGACAGATTTTATTGTTTTTGAGAGCATGGGTCATTATAGTTGCAAAAGCCATGCCCCTGTCCCCTTTGATAATAGAGTGTTCTTTTTGGAGTTTGCTTCAATATATTCTTACTTCAAACACTCTATTGAACTTATCTAGAATATATAAGCTGGAATGTACACAAAGGTTTGCTTCGGAGACTGATTTTATTGTTTTTTAAAGAATGGGTCATGATAGTTGCAAAAGCCATGCCCCTGTCTCCTTTCAAATTAGAGTGTTGGTTTTGGATTTCTTATATATATTTTTACTTCAAACATGCTATTGAACTTATCTAGAATATATATGATTGGAATGTAGACAAAGGATGGCTTTGGAGACAGATTTTATTGATTTTGAGAGAATGGGTCATTATAGTTGCAAAAGCCATGCCCCTTATATATATTATTACTTCAAACATGCTATTAAACTTATCTAGAATACATATGACTGGAATGTACAAAAAGGTTGGCTTCGGAGACGGATTATGTTGTTTTTGAGAGAATGGGTCATTATAGTTGCAAAAGCCATGCCCCTGTCTCCTTTCAAATTAGAATGTCGTTTTGGATTTTCTTGTATATATATTTTTACTTCAAACACTCTATTGAACTTATGTAGAATACATATGACTTGAAAGTACACAAAGGTTGGCTTTGGAGACAGATTTTATTGTTTTTGAGAGAATTGGTCATTATAGTTGCAAAAGCCATGCCCCTGTCTCCTTTCAAAATACACTGTTCTTTTTGGAGTTTATTCAATATATTCTTACTTCAAACACTCTATTGAACTAATCTAGAATATATATGACTGGAATGTACACAAAGGTTGGCTTCGGAGACTGATTTTATTGTTTTTGAGAGAATTAATCATTATAGTTGCAAAAGCCATGCCCCTGTCTTCTTTCAAATTAAAGTGTTGGTTTTGGAGTTTCTTCAATGTATTAATACTTGAAACACTCTATTGAACTTATCTAGGATACAAATGACAGAAATGTACACAAAGGTTGGCTTTGGAGACTGATTTAATTGTTTTTCAGAGAATGGGCCATTACAGTGCAAAAGCCATGGCCCTGTCTCTTTTAAAATTAGAGTGTTCTTTTTGAGTTTCTTCAATATATTAATGCTTATAACACTCTAATGAACCTATCTAGGATACAAATGGTAAGAGTGTTGACAAAGGTTGGCTCCGGAGACTGATTTTATTGTTTTTGAGAGAATTGGTCATTATAGTTGCAAAAGCCATGCCCCTGTCTCCTTTCAAAATACAGTGTTCTTTTTGCAGTTTATTCAATATATTCTTACTTCAAACACTCTATTGAACTTATATACAATATATATGACTTAAATGTACACAAAGTTGGCTTGGAGACAGATTTTATTGTTTTTGAGAGCATGGGTCATTATAGTTGCAAAAGCCATGCCCCTGTCCCCTTTGATAATAGAGTGTTCTTTTTGGAGTTTGCTTCAATATATTCTTACTTCAAACACTCTATTGAACTTATCTAGAATATATAAGCTGGAATGTACACAAAGGTTTGCTTCGGAGACTGATTTTATTGTTTTTGAGAGAATGGGTCATGATAGTTGCAAAAGCCATGCCCCTGTCTCCTTTCAAATTAGAGTGTTGGTTTTTGATTTTCTTATATATATTTTTACTTCAAACATGCTATTGAACTTATCTAGAATATATATGATTGGAATGTAGACAAAGGTTGGCTTTGGAGACAGATTTTATTGATTTTGAGAGAATGGGTCATTATAGTTGCAAAAGCCATGCCTCTTATATATATTCTTACTTCAAACATGCTATTAAACTTATCTAGAATACATATGACTGGAATGTACAAAAAGGTTGGCTTCGGAGACGGATTATGTTGTTTTTGAGAGAATGGGTCATTATAGTTGCAAAAGCCATGCCCCTGTCTCCTTTCAAATTAGAATGTCGTTTTGGATTTTCTTGTATATATATTTTTACTTCAAACACTCTATTGAACTTATGTAGAATACATATGACTTGAAAGTACACAAAGGTTGGCTTTGGAGACAGATTTTATTGTTTTTGAGAGAATTGGTCATTATAGTTGCAAAAGCCATGCCCCTGTCTCCTTTCAAAATACACTGTTCTTTTTGGAGTTTATTAGATATATTCTTACTTCAAACACTCTATTGAACTAATCTAGAATATATATGACTGGAATGTACACAAAGGTTGGCTTCGGAGACTGATTTTATTGTTTTTGAGAGAATAAATCATTATAGTTGCAAAAGCCATGCCCCTGTCTTCTTTCAAATTAAAGTGTTGGTTTTGGAGTTTCTTCATGTATTAATACTTGAAACACTCTATGGAACTTATCTAGGATACAAATGACAGAAATGAACACAAAGGTTGGCTTTGGAGACTGATTTAATTGTTTTTCAGAGAATGGGCCATTATAGTTGCAAAAGCCATGGCCCTGTCTCTTTTAAAATTAGAGGGTTCTTTTTGGAGTTTCTTCAATATATTAATACTTCAAACACTCTAATGAACCTATCTAGGATACAAATGATAAGGTGTTGACAAAGGTTGGCTCCGGAGACTGATTTGATTGTTTTTGAGAGAATTGGTCATTATAGTTGCAAAAGCCATGCCCCTGTCTCCTTTCAAAATACAGTGATCTTTTTGGAGTTTATTCAATATATTCTTACTTCAAACACTCTATTGAACTTATCTAGAATATATATGACTGGAATGTACACAAAGGTTGGCTTCGGAGACTGATTGTATTGTTTTTGAGAGAATTAATCATTATAGTTGCAAAAGCCATGCCCCTGTCTTCTTTCAAATTAAAGTGTTGGTTTTGGAGTTTCTTCAATGTATTAATACTTGAAACACTCTATTGAACTTATCTAGGATACAAATGACAGAAATGTACACAAAGGTTAGCTTTGTAGACTGATTTAATTGTTTTTCAGAGAATGGGCCATTATAGTTGCAAAAGCCATGGCCCTGTCTCTTTTAAAATTAGAGTGTTCTTTTTGGAGTTTCTTCAATATATTAATACTTCAAACACTCTATGAACCTATCTAGGATACAATTGATAAGAGTGTTGACAAAGGTTGGCTCCGGAGACTGATTTTATTGTTTTTGAGAGAAAGGGCACAGTTGCATAAGCCTTGCCCCTGTCTCTTTTGAAATTAGAGTGTTGTTTTTGAGTTTCTCCAATATATTCATACACGAAACACTCTAATGAACTTATGTAGGTAACAAATGACAGGCGTGTTACATGTAACAAAGGTTGGCTTTATCTGTGAAAGTCTTCATTGGTTCCACAGCAAAATATAGAGGGATTGTCAGTAAATATGGAAACTTGCGAAATTTTGCCTGCATTTTCTTTATGATCGGCGACTTTGCAAACTGAACCTGATTGAGCTGGAAAGAGATACCTTTCCTGCAGCAAGGAATTACTTGGTATGTGTGACATGGTCGCAAATCAGTTTCATTATAGAAAATGAATAGGGTTTTTAGCTCATATTTGGTTTTGTATATAAATACCAAAAAGAGCATATATGATGAGTCGGTGGTGTCTGTATGTCTGTACATTTGTGGGTATGTATGTGCGGATGTATGTCCGTCACACAAAAAGGCTCCATCACACCAGAGCTACCATCTCAGTATTTGGTGTACAGGTAGATGCAGGGTTTGAGATGTGAATTTGTTCAAATGAACACATCAGTGTCAAAAAATGTGCAAATGAGGTAAGAAAAAGTGAAATCCTGCAAATGTGCATGAGTGATGGCATGCCAGTAAGAAACAGGCCAACTCCACTGATCTTGAGTCTTTCCTATCATTGTTCATGAACTGTTACATATAAACAGACCTGCTGAAACCATAGACTGTAGAGGGGGGGGAACCGTCTATATTTAAACTAAGAGGGGCTAGTTTCTGCTATGCATGTTGCTAAAGTTGACCTCCAGTACCTAAAGTTTCAGACCTTAATTACTTTTGTCATTCTTGTTTTTCTGGTTTAAATATTTCTTGTTATCTGGTTGCACTGTGCAGAGATCATTGTCATAACATCAACGTAGAACTTTCCTCCACTGAAGAGATAGAAACAACATTTATTGTTTATCATTGGTAACGCATACTGGTGTATACCAATTCTGATCAAATTTGAGCGACACCGTATAATTGCGGTATTTTTAGTATCATGATGTAGTATTACCAAAACTACTATCCTACAGTTGCATTTCCCAATAAGGAGATGTTGTTGTCAAGTATATAGAAACAACAGTGGCTTTGATAAAAGTTGTAATGCAACAAACACGGGGCGGTATTAAGCTTTCCTGATATTAAGCTGTCTGCTTGAATGTCTTGCAATTAACACTGTTACCCTTATTGATTGTTTTCATTAAATGAACGTAAGTGGCGAAAATAAAATTAAAAAGAGCTACTGGACAACAATCTTGAGTTGAATTTATATATGTACATCACAATTACTCAAAGATGCAGTAACCCATATCTTAAGTTCATTGTCACATATATTCCTTTGTTTAGCAATTCAAGCAATGTCTCATCCACACTTAAAACTTTTTTCATCTTCTGTAAGACACACTTTGGAGAGGCTGAGAAAGTGTTAATGCCAATAAATCAAGGAGGGATTCATTGGTGTCTATTGGTGAGTAGTGAACTCATTGTAGTTTTTACTACAATGAAATAACATTCCAGTTTTTAAGGTCACCTATGCCCTATATTACTATTGATAAGGACAGTAGTACTTGCCTCCTCACATCTGAACTGATAGCAGAGCATAATTTTTCACATTGAAAAATTGTGCTTTGAATAACCAAGTAGAAAACCAGTATACTGTACATTTGTTCTTTAGGAGGAATCTGAACCAAACTGACTGGTCCTAAAGTGCCAGTAATGACTAATTGAGTACAGGTGTCATTTCATTGTTTATTAGCAACACTGATCTTTTGTCAGAGAGAAAAATGACTGGTGTTATTTTTATGATTGATTCTTGTAGTTGTTTATGAGCCCTAAGGAGTGAATATGTTTTGAAAATAAGAACCATAAACTGACAGCAGATGTTGATGCCCACACAAATGGCACCTCATATCAGTAATGTCTTGTTTTAAACCTCATTCTGTTACTTTTCAATCAGCATCTTTGTAAATATGTGAAGGCGCTCTCCCATATTTCAGGTATTCGATATTACACGTAAGGAAATAACATGGCATGATCCATCTCCAAGTACCAGGAAAATGCATGAACCACGCAATGAATATATTGCAACAGTGAGGTAATAGTCTCTTAATGTAGCTCACATGTGGTTCGCAAATTCTAAAACCAGGCAAGATATTAACAATGTAATTACAATGCAAGATTACGTTTGAAGAAATTCAACTTTATCCTTTCCAAATCGAACAGATTGATAATTTGCATGTACTACTGAAAGCATTAATATTCATTGTTTGGACATTGTTATTGATTACACTAGTGTATTTTATTTTGTGCTACATTTTTGCATGGTTCAGAGCAAACCAAAATGTTTTCAAAAGTACCTTAACAATTAAAACATGTTTGGCAGTACTCACCATTTACTATGCAATTAACTGTGCATCATGATTTAATAATTCACTATACTGCAGTCATTTTAGTATGTTATGTCAAATTACAGAGCGTATGTCAAGAAAGCCATGGTAGAGCAGAACCTCAGTGGCATAGAACTTTCTGGATTCAAAGTCAAAGTTGGCCGATATCAACCCCAGAGAGACTCAAGAAGCTGCGGAGCATTTGTTTGTTTGGTAAGGAATAACTACGTGTTTTATTTATTTTGTTTTTGGTCAGATAAAGATTTAAATATTTTCTAAAGGTTGATAGGGTAGTCCTACAAACTTATAAATTTGAATGTTGTTGTCTGATAAGCAGCAATACAGCAAGATGCAAATAAATTGCCATCTACAATTATCATTCATTTTTAGTTGATATAGGCATACATTACTGTTTGTGTCTCTGAAAGTCTTTTGGCTCTATCTTAAGAACAACTGATCTGATTGAACCCAAATTTTTTAAGTATCTGCATATTGCAAATTACAATATAAAACACCACAACAGCATTTAAATTATTTTATCAGAATTATTTAAGTTAATTATTACCATTTTTTAATGAGGGGCATCTTTCCAGAAATGTACATATTTTAGCGAATTTGTACTCATGTTAAGTTAATAATTACCATTTTTTTTAATTAGGGGCATCTTTCCAGAAATGTACATATTTTAGCAAATTGGTACACATGAACTATGTCTGTAAACCCATGAGGTGTTACTTTGCATGAACTTTACAAAACAAAAACAGCTTTTCCATAACTTGCACAAATTGTGAGCACATCACAATTGGTACTTTTATCTGAGATGTAACCAGTAGACATGATCTTCAACATCTTAATTATGTAAGGATGTTCAAATGTAATTGCAATATTTCACTTGTCTTTATACTATAAGTGTTCAACATGCTAACCATGTGGTGACCATCATGTACGCAAGGTCACATGACAAGTTAATAGCTGATGTGCTACAAGCCTCTGAGATATATCTCATGCTTGTATCCAGATGAAGTGACTTTAAGTATACTACCATCATATCTGTGTATTAAATATTAGACTTACCATGTGTGAGCATAACACAGGACATAATATGCAAGAGTGGTTTTACAAAAGTGATAATTTCATTTGAATGCTACACTTGAATATTACTTGTTTGTTTTATCGAAAACTGCTAAATTTATTTTTTTTCGGTCTAAATTAATATTTCAATGCTATACTTCTTGTGTTAATGGTACATGTATATGCTGAGCTTACATGTAGCATTATCTCCTCTAATATATATAGCACTCTTACTGAACGTGTCATAATTTAGTACTGTATCACATAACTGCTCATGTTAACATTCATCATCATCTGATCTTTTTATGGTTTTGCAGTATAGCCTGCTGGAGTGTCAGGAGATTGTGTTTGATACACAAACAGAAGTAAGTTGAATAGTATGTTAGCAGCAATGTACAGCAACTAGGCACAACAGTATGCTACCATGCATGTTTTGTTTTTCAACATAGTTATAATGCATCCTGACAGCCTTACATTATAAATTGTTTGGTGTTTTTAATACAAGAAATTAATATATTCAATTAGTTGCTTTTATTGTGAAGTCAACAATAACTTGGTCGCTGGCATAATCATGCATAAATGCTGTACTTTGTTGTTTAGCTATAATGTATGTGTCAGTTTCATAGTGTTATCAATGATTATCATAATTTGTTACTACGTGACCATCAGGAGGATGTTATGATAATATAAATCAGTATTAGAACTATGTTACTGATTACAGCATGCATTCTTTTCAGTCTGCTTATCGAGAGGGGCATGGCACCGAAACCGCTCATGTACGCATGCTCAATGATGTAATGCTATCTCTTGATAAACACCACAATGTTATTTTAGCTTTGTTGGATTTGTCAGCCGCTTTTGACACTATTGATCATGACATCCTTTTAGGCAGGTTGCGTTCTAGGTTTGGTATACAAGGGACTGTTTTAATTTGGTTTGAATCATTTATAAAAGGTAGATTTTTGGTATATAGGGATAGACTATAGGATAGAAATTGTTTGACAAAATGTCATGTGACCTCGATAACCTTTTACCTAAAATACATCATTACGTCAATAAATATGTAACCAAAAGTGCTATGTCCTTTATATTTAGTAGGATGGGAGACCTTATGACAACACATGCTTTACCTCATTAATTATGCACATATATAATTGTGGGCAAGCCAATAGAGCTAGAGCATATATGGATTAATTAGCAATACAATTTTTTTTCAAAATGTCACGTGACATTGATGACCTTTGACCTTGATTATACATATATATGCATAACTTAGTAACCACAAGTTCTTTACGCTTCAATTTTGATAGGATATTAGACCTTAAGATGTCACAGCTTGTACCTCATTTATTATGCGCATGTGTTTTTCTTGGCTGGCCAATTCAGCTAGAGGTCTGATCTTTTTTCCCGATTTAGAACCATAACTTAGACATGCCTCTTGTTTCAAATTGGGAACAATGACATAGACCTATGTGCCCATAGATCTGAACATATACACTCCAGTGATACTTCTTAATGACTACATTTCCCTGCCCATTAAGACTAATACTCATATTACAAGTGAGGACTATGTCATTGTCAATGACTTGTCATTCATCCTCCACAGACAGATACTTTTCTATTCATAATCAGAATTAGTCATGCATCAAGTACATGGCATTATTATAGGAAGATGTATATTACAGTGACTGTAATGGTTTTGATCAACCATTTTAATTTTATGTGGTAAAATTTGGTGTGCATGAGGTGTTTAAATCACATTTAGATTTAGACATTACATTTAACATGGAAGTTTCATGAGTATAAGCTATCATAATTAACCCTTTGATTGCTGCAATTTTTCCCACCAAAATTATAGTGTGCAACATTTTACCAATTTTGTGAATTTCTCTGTAATTTTTATGACAATTTTGGACCAAATGAACACCACATTTTATTGGCTTCAGATTTTTATCACAATTTTAGCAAAAATTAAAAAAAAATGACTGGTGTGTATTTTGATATAGGTGACAGTAATGGACTGCGGCGCTCAAATGGGCATTTCTACTTGTATAAACACTAATAGTATATAGGCTAAATATCAAAGCTTAATACACTGAATTTGAAGAAATACAAAGTTGATGAATGACTTGTGTTAATTCTTTAAAGTATCATCAATATAAGAAGCATTAAGTTGCTGTGAACAGCAGAATGTTTTGTATATTTGCTTTACACACTATTTTTCAAGTGAATTCCTGTTGGCACACTGTGTCCACCGAAGCCTTAACACTTTTATCTGATTTCTCTCAGATTGAAGAAAACAGTCTACGACTGTTTATTGCCAGTCAGTTAATTAATGAACGAGAAGCAAAGGTAAGTTTTTAAGTAGATTTTAACCTGGGTATTCCCTTTTTGTTTTCATAAATAATAATTCTTATTGAAAATCCCATATACATTTATCTTAGTGATTGATGCGAGAACCAGGGAAGGAAATGGTTTGGTTAATTATGAGACACTAATCAGAAAGAGGGTTCTATCCAGCCATGCATCAACATGCACCCTCATTGCTGAAAGTCCAGGTGAAATAATGCTATTCTGCAAAGACAAAAATACAACAGGACAGTCAAGATCAAAAAGCCAGTTTTGTGTCTGAAATGATTTGTTAATTGATGAGTGTGTTGTCAATGTGCATACAATAGTGCCACTAATGTTCTATCATCAACTTTGCTTTTAGCCACATTCAAACTTTTAGCGCTCTGTCATTCATTTTCAGATTAATGTTAGTGAAGAAATATTGGGTAAGTTAAAGTTCTATAATTGTCAGTTATTTGCAGCTTGATTAGTGTCCATCATTGAGTGCCAGTTTTTACTGTAACAGTTGTTTTCTTGAATTTGTCATCAGTTGTTTTACTGCCACAGATCCAGAAATTGTCATTGTTATAATAAAGAATATAGCAGTTGTTTTGTGTATCTGACAAAGTCACTTGATGTGTTTTCTGAATGCTGTAATGGTCTGTGAAGATAATTAAGACAATGCGACATTCCTCTAAGTAACTGTACAACATAGGCAAACATACATACATTCATCATGTTAGAGTTGTTATTCTGATGTTTGCTGTTTGCAGTCAAGTAACACCAGTGTTTATTATTAATGTTCTAGATATCTCAGATGAGGATATTGATCCAGAGGTATTTTACATTTTGCAAACACAAACCTATATTGTTAAAAAATGAACGTACAATTTAATTTAGGCTCAAATGTCACCTTTATACACAATGCACATCAGAGGTTTGAAATTATCATATTATGAGCCTTTGTGTTAAAGGTATACTGTCACCTGTTCCAATTTTACCACAGTTACCACGGAAAGAGAAAATCTAACCAATCACAGATTTTAACCCCTTGACTACCAAGGCCAATGTATTCCTATATACCAGGCCCCTTATGTAAATATTGATAAAATCTTGGGTGTGGTCATTGATTGAACACTGCTTAGAGTAAAAATAAGTAAGTACCAATAAACCATATATTTTCTGAATCAGCATGAAATTTTCAACTTTTTCATACATAAGTTTTGTATTTCCAGGTCACGTGACTGATCACATGACACATCACGTGACCAGAGTTTGCAAAGAATATGAATATTTGAAGCATCAGGACGTGTTTTGAACCATAAAATGACGCAAATTTGAATACAATTGCAATTTTCATGGCATTGTCTTAACACATATGTAATATTAACTACCCTTTACTTTATTTATAGATGTACCTATTAAGATTTTTCTCAAAAAAGGCAGAGTAAATGATCACAAACATCAGCATCTGACATGTTTCTGTATTTGAAAATCAACACATTTTATATTTGTAAACACCTTCCTTATGTCTTGCTTGCAGAAACAATCATTTAAAATGAATATAATTTATCGAAAATTAATTGACAATATTTAAAAATACATTTTGGAGAACAACATATCACATGACCAAACACATGACCAGTCATGTGACCAGTCATATTGATAATATGGCTGCTATAAAATTTCACTGGCTTATAGTAAAAATTGTATTATTTTCCTCTAGTTTCATTCACGAATATTGCTGTTAACAGAACATATTTACATATAAATCATTTGTTTTCCATAAATAAACATTTCACTTCATTAAAAAAACTAACCATAAACATCTTCGCGATAGTCCGTACTTCTGAAAACTGTAAACAATCAGCGCGGCGCTTCTGTGATCAGTCTGACCTTTTAGGGTAGAGGTCATGGGTCACGACATTTGCTTCCGGATTTTGGCCATACTCGGACGTACGGGGGCGCAATCACATTCAGGCCAGATCGAAATACATCAATCTTATTTGCGGTGCGTGCCGACGCCGAATTACGGGATTTTTAGCGACAAAAACGAAGCAAATACGCCTATTTAACTGTGCCGGATATTTCCGGCACTCAAGGTATATGGTAATTCAATATGGCGCCGGATATAAACCATGATCTCGTTGCTGTGTTGTCGATATTATTGTAATTCATGACATTAGAATGGAGCAGAAAGTCTCGGTAAATGAAATATGCTAAAATCATCATCATTAAATACAATAAAACTCTCTCTCTCTCTCTCTCTCTCTCTCTCTCTCTCTCTCTCTCTCTCTCTCTCTCTCTCTCACTGGTCCAGTTGACTTTGATTCGGGGTCGAGTTGTCTTGGGTACGGGGTCGAGTTGACCGGGGTCGAGTTGACCTGTTACCTCTCTCTCTCTCTCACTCTCTCTCTCTCTCTCTCTCTCTCTCTCTCTCTCTCTCTATATATTTTATTCATCCGCTAAAACCAAACCACACTACGAACAACACTGGGAGCTATCTGTATATCTCAAGTATACGTATATATATATATATATATATATATATATATATATATATATATATATATATATATATATATGATGTATAGACATTAAATTTCAGAAGGTAAATAATAATAATAATAATAATAATAATAATAATAATAATAATAATAATAATTATAATTATAATAATAATAATAATTATAATAATTATAATAATAATAATAATGACGATGATGATGATGATGTTGATGATAATGATGATATTCTTAAAAGCACTCCACAAATGTCTCAGTGCGCTGAATACAAATTTTTAAAAGATTCAGAAACGTGACAGCTAAAACTATAATTACAAATAAAATTTAATAAAAAAAGATGTTTCTTCAACAACTTTTAAAAGATGTAAAGATTGCATGTACAGCCTTCAAAGGGTGTGCATCGTGTTGACTGGATTCCATAACTCGTGAGAAGTACAGGCCTCTCCTTGGTACTTTCTGAACAAAATTGCCTCAAGTTCGTGTCTGAGGAAAAGGAAATTACATAGGATTGGAATAACGCTAACTGCCTGGCGTTACCGTATCGGTGGATTTTCTCAACCAATAAGCTTATCATGGAAAATGGTAACTCTACCGTCTACGTATAACCCTCAGGTCAAGTGTCTGCAACAATGGAATTTGGCTATCGATTTGCCTGTACAACGATAGTTGTCTCGACCCTGCTCGTCATTGGTGCTGCTCTTTCAGACGGTACGGTTCATAATTTTCTCAGTTTGCCTGTTTATGTACCATGTATATTTGTCAGATAATGTTTTTTAACAGTCATGCCCATAGTACAAGATCCGGACCCTATTTATTATTATTCCAGGTGGGGCTCGGTTTTTATCAGAATAGTTTTGTATATACAGCTATAGTGTTGAATGGAACAAAGTTCCAAAAAATATACTGAGTATTACTTCAAATTCTCTGTTTAAAATAAACTTGAAGAAGTATTTTTATGAAGCAATGAATCAACGTGAGCAAATGATTTTGTTTTTTATTATTGTCGTGCCGATTTGCTTGTGATTTTATTTTTCGTGGGACCACAGTGGAAATAAGTTTTTAACTTTTCTGTGTTATCCCAGCACTTTCGTCTTTGTCCTTTTCCTTGTTTGTATTGTGTGGTTATTATTTTTAAATAAATCAAATCAAAATCAAATGTTCTGGCCTAGCAAGAGCGTTACAAGACAAACTGGCGTTTGAAGCTTTGTTGCGGTCAGAATATAGTTTGATATGAGTGACGGCTGGTCCGGTCTTTCAAACGTGAACTGAGCCACTGCCTGACGCCCTCACGTGTGCCTCATTCTAAGTGGCGATATAGAATCTAATCCTGGGCCATAGTCAGCTTAGCATTACAGAGACAATGTCTACCAGGGTGCGAGAACTGTGCAGTCGCTCGATATCACTAGAAGAAATGAACACTGACAGCGGCAAAACCGGAGAAAATGATGATACGATAAAAGATATAATGGATGAACTTGGTACTATGAAATTGTCTATCTCCGGTCAAATAGAATCCCTTTCTGAAGAAATAAATAACAAAATAGGAAAAATTGAAGCTGAAATGAGAGAGGCCAGGTCAGAGCTACAGCGGGAACGTGTACATGATTAAGGAATGAAACTGAACAGCTACGAACACGAATATGTAAAGTCGAATCTGAAGCGGACTATACTACATCGCAATTAAAACGCAATAATTTAATTGTCCATGAGGTCCCCGAGCCTGCAAAGGGTAAAGAACGATCCGAAGCGAGGAAAAGTGAAAGCCCTACTGAAAGACGAATATAACTTTGACGGTGTGGAAATTGAACGTGCTCATCGGCTAAATACCCTTTCCCTTCAGCGACCAAAGTGTACAAGTTTTAAGCAGAAGGAACAGGTGTTAACAGCTGCACGGAAATGAAAAGACTCTGAAACACAATACGCATTGCTAAAGATTTCTCTGTTCGTGTCCGTGACATTAGAAAGCACTTATCGAAACTTGTTAGACAAGCCCGGTAAAACAACCAACGATGTAGGCTTTCTTTATATGATAGAGTTATTATCGAAGGTAAAGTGTTTGTGTATGATACAATGTTAACAATGATATCGAACCAAAAGGTAGATCAAATAGGGTCAAGGCCAAGGTCTCAAGTGTAATAAAATAAAAAATGATAAGGATGTCTACTCTATAACTTGTATCTGTGAAAACCAGTCTAAAGTGTTAAAAATAAAAAATGATAAGGATGTCTACTCTAAAACTTGTATCTGTGAAAACCATTCTAATACTGCTGTTGATATTTCGACTAATGTTTTAAGACAATGACACTTAAAATCCGAGGGCTAAGGTTTTCACAGATGAGTTTCAATCAACAATTGCAAATCACAATATCCTTGGATTTGTAGAGACTGATTTAGTGGATCTGATGAAATGCTATGTATTCCTGGTTACGTTGGTTTTAATATGCCAAAGGCAAAACGATGTAATGAGGGCGCAGGGCGGGGGAGTTGCTGTCTATGTTAGTAATAATATTGTAGACGATGTCACTCAATTGAAATGCAATTTGCAAGATGTAATTGTACTACTGTTTCACAATGATTTCTTTCATTTTAAATCATCTACAGATATTTTTTACTTTGTGTTTACACTGCACCAGAATACTCGACTGTATACCATAGTTTACTTGACGTAAACGGAATAGTGCTCCTTGAAGAGTGAATGTCAGATATATTGTCTGATTATCCTGATGTAAATGAAATTTTAACAGGAGATTTAATGCAAGAACCTCTTCTGAGGATTGCAATATTTTAGATGATTCTATTGATTATTTACCATTGGAATCATATTCCTGTGATATGTTTTCCTTTTCACGCAAATTAATATCTTTGGTAAGTCTCTTTTATCACTTTGTAAAATATTTGATATTCATATCGTAAATGAAGTTTCGAACCAGACATTCCTGGAGAGTATACATGTATCTCAAATAATGGGTGCAGCACTGTTGATTATTTAATCATCTCTACTGATTTATTTAGAGCTTGTAACATATTTTTCAGTTATTGATATTGATCTGTCTGATCATTTTACCGATTGTATCAAACATTGAAGTGAATATGTGTATTTCTAGTATTCAAAGCCCTCTGTAAATGAATATGAGGATACGCGAAAGGCTGTCAAATTTAAATGAAAATTAACTGAAAGATATTTTTATTGAGCGCATGAGTGCCTCAGAAATGTGGGATAATGTACGTTTTGCGTTTGATATTTCTGATATTTCTAGCTGTATAAGTATATGTGTGGAATCTGCTGCTGAAGAAATGAAACGAAATTCATCAATATTCATCAGTACACATGCCCCATGGCCGGTTTGACCTGGTGTCACAGCTGAAGCTGTCAACAGCTGAAGTCTGTGAAAACAAAAATCTTCGTAACTTTCGTTTACGAAATACAGAGTCTGATCTTTCTAATTACATAGAAAGTAAACGTAAATTCAAAGCTTTCTGAATGCAAAAGAAACAAGAGTATCACGATAACATTAAATTGCCATTACTGAAGGAAGATAGATATAGCAAAACCTTGTAGGAAACACTATAGGAAAACATTGCGAGACTTGAGCGAGAAAATGACGCTTTCTCGCAATTGGTGTGAGTCTCCTGTTATTCTCACCGCAGTCAGTGAGAACTTGAGCTGCGAGAAATACACTCCTTGTGAGGATAAAGTATGATAACAGATTCTCACCGTGAGACTGAAATTCTCACCAAGCATGGTGAGAATGTATCATACTCATCATTCACCAGTGAGAATCAACCAGACTCACCGTCCCTCGGTGAGAATCAACCAGACTCACCATTCACTGGTGAGAATCAAGTAGACTCACTGTTCAATGGTGAGAATCAGCCAGACTCGCTGTTCACTTTACCAGTTAACAGCGAGTCTGGTTGATTCTCACCGATGTACGGCGAGTCTGGTTAATTCTTACCGGTGAACAGCGATTCTGCTTGATTCTCACTGGCAAATGATGAGTATTATACATTCTCACCGTGAAAATTACCATTCTCACCGTACTTGGTGAGAATTTACAATTTCACTGGTGAGAATCTGTTGCCATACTTTATTCTCACCAAAGAGTGCATTCTCGCAGCTCACCGGTCAAGCGTCACTTTCTCGCAATTTTTCCTATAGTGATAAGTTTAAATCATGAGTACAAAGTGTTTAAGCTCTGAAATGTCGGTAAATGAGTGGTTTGAGTATTTAAAAAAGTATTTCAATCTTTGTCGGATGACACTATAGCTCCTGATTTATCTATGGACGACACCTATAGTGAATATAACTCAATATTAGATAGTGCTCTTACAGCAGACAAAATTCACAAAGCTATTCAGTAACTTAAAGCCAGGAAAACACCGGGTTTTGATGGAATGCCGGCTGAATTTTTCAAATCTACTGAGGATGTCCTCCTATCTTACCTGTTAGACTTTTTCATTTAATCTTTAATTCCGGTAGTTTTCCAGAGGAGTGGACTGCGGGTGTTATCGATCCACTTTATAATTCAGGAGACACTTAAATGTAAATAATTATACAGGTATCACGCTTTGAAAGGCCTTTGTTGGCACCAGATTGTCTCATCAGAAAATTTACCTAAAAGATTACAATTTCAAAAGAAAATAAAAGGCTATCAAACCTCCATAATCCTCTACAGACTAGAACAAAGACGATCCAAGGAATCGCCAACAGTGCTTTTAAGCATCTTTAGCAAATTATTTACCATTATTTTGAATGAAATATTAACGAATGGGCCAGGCAGAAGGAAAACTGACAGAGTGCCAAACAGATTTCAAAAAAGGATATTCAACCTTAAATAATACTTTTACTTTATATTCCATAGTCAAGAAATATCTTTGCAGGAACGGAGGAAGATTTTATTGTGTTTTTGTTGACTTTGTTAAAGCATTTGATACCGTAAACCATACGCTGTTATTACGTTACTCCTACAAATGGTGTACAAGGTAAAATGTTTTTAATAGCATATATAATAATGTTATTAGAACAGGTCAGCATATCACAGAAAACTTTGATTGTCCAATGGGAGTAAGACAGGGATGTATCCTTAGCCCCTTTTTTTTTGCTGTTTTCATAAATGAATTACAAAGTATGGTTGAAAACGCGGGATACATGGGCGTTCAGATAACACAAGAATTGAAAGATATTTTTCTTCTGCTATATGCAGATGATATAACTCTGTTTGCTGATACAGTAGTAGGCCTACAAAGACTTCTAAATTTACTCATTTTGTTTGCTGATAAATGGAAAATGAAAGTAAATCTTTCAAAAACAAAAATTATTGTCTTCAGAAATGGTGGGATATTGAAAAAGACAGAACAAAGGTTTTATAAAAGGGAAAAGGTTGATGTTGTATCGTATTATAAATATCTTGGCATTGCATTTTCTAGTCGTAATGTTTGGTTTAAGGCCACACAAACTCTAGCTGACCAAGAAAAGAAGGCCGTATTTATAATCGCTTTACAAAAAAGTTTGGAGAGCTCCTTTGTGAAAGTTTTTGATATAATGATACTTCCGATTTTGCTGTATGGTGCTGAGTTGTGGGGATATCAAATGTATACATGTATTGAGACCGTACACTAATTATTGTAAACGTTTCCTTGGTGTAAAACGTAACACTCCCACTGTTGCCGTACTTGGAGAATTAGGAACCCCTCCATTTTTTTACCTATGTTAGATGCATCGAATGGAGGGTGAAACTTCTGTCTATGCCGAATAGTAGAATTGCTAAGCATTCTTACTCGCTTTTAGTCGTTGGAGATCAAAAAGGAAAACTAACTTGGTGACATATTTACGAAATATACTCTTTAGGTATCGCTTCGGTTATGCGTTGGTCAGCCAAAGTGTTGGTAATAAACAAAAAATTTTATCACCTTTATGAACAGAGTCAGGAACAACTGGCAACAGGAATGGTGTAGGATGTCTCGAATACGTCGTTTACACTTATTGTGTCAAATCAAACACAACCCATCTTTTAAGAATTATTTACTGTACAAACTATTGATTGAAACTTGTTCAAGTTGTAGTAAATACTTAGAGCGATCAGAACGTCCGTGTGAAATTGTGATACTCTTTCTATTGATGATGAATTTCATTTTCTGTTCGAATGTAATCTTTACCACTGACAATCTACTGATTCAGTTTCTGCCGAATTGGGCAATTAGAAACCCAGATCTACGAAATTTAACGAAACTCTTCAAGAGTAAAATTATATGTAATTTAGCAAAGTTTACTTATCAAGCTTTTAAATTAGGGAAAGAAGCCTTGGTATTATTTACGTAGTGGTGCAGTCTGTTTATGTTTATGTAATTCTTTTATCTGTATTGATGTTATGGGCTGAAGGCCTGAAGACAATAAAGTTGTTGTTGTTAAAGATTTAGGCCAACATTTCTGGTGCAACGAATTTCTGAAGGCAGTGCATTCCACAGAAAAGGAGTACGTACCGAAAAAGCTCTGTGATCGACTAAGACTTATTAAAATAGCCGCGAGGAGGAATTACATGCAATTTCTTAGAAAATCGTAGATTTCTTGTCGTTACATACAGGTCAATTAAATATCTCAAATAAAACGGTGCATCGCCACCAACAATCTTAAAAGTAGTTATTAACTAATACGCGCTCTCACAGGTAACCAGTGTAAATCAATTAAAACAGGAGTGATGTGGTCATATTTATGTGTATCTGTGACTAGACGGGCTGCTGCATTATGAACAGACTGCAGACGATTTAGTTGGTCATTTGAAATACCATAGAACAAACTGTTACAATAGTCGAATCTGGAGGTAACGAATGCATGGATGAGTTTTTCAGTAGTGGGCTTGTCCAGTAATTTCAATACGAATTTTACCTAAAAGATAAACTACAACGTTTGATTAACATTCGAAGTGATATAAAACGTTGAGTATATGGCCTTCATTTTACATTTTACCAGTGATTTTACTAATTTGTAATGAAGCCATGGCAAAAATAATTTAATGGTCACGACCATTAATTCATTGTCATCATGGTTTATGTATCGTGTCTAAAACCGGGTCAAATATATGCATGGTCACCCATTCATTATCTTTCAACATGTCAAACAATATAAGTAGTATCTTGCATTAAAACAAACTACATGGGAAATGGCCGACTTTGTCCCTTTAACATTATATGGATACGTTCATATTCAGGCTTATGTAGCAAGAGACTGACAAGAGCAGAAGTGAAACGGAAGTGAGAGCGCCGCCACTGTTTGAAGTGTGGCAACGATGTCGGCCGGGCCGACATCGTTACAGCGATGAAAAAGCCCTGTCTCCTTATCTCGCGAACTGGTGTTCTGGAATTCCGCGCAGTTTTAACCCACTTTTACTGCTATCGTCCCCAACGGGCATTCGCGTGATATTGTACGCATTGAGCTCGAACATTTCGCCATTGCCATGAAACGAATCCTCGAACAAATGTCTCTCAGTACTTTGGCTTCGAATTTTGAAGCTTAGCGAATCGATGCAACGCTTGTTCCATCTATTAGTGAGGGCCAACTCATGCGACGGGAGTTGGCACAATGGGTCTCCAGTAGCTGCAAAATTGTAGCGCTACTGTGAGGCGGTCAGTGATTTTTGGTTTTTGCGACTTCGCTCACCAGTAGCTCTACAAGGCCGATGGCCGTGGGGAGTTCATATAAGCGCACCCCACTCGACCAGGCGTGTTCAATGTGGAATGCAACATATTTACTGCATTTGGTCGTACCGATTTATCACTACTGAAGACTAAACAGTATACTGCACTAACTTTGTCGTTTATGGGGTTTGGAATTTGTTCAAACACGACGATCGCGTTCCGAAACATTTCTGCCCACTTTGACGTTGACGTAAGGGATTGGACATAAATTACAGGGGGGGGCGGTGTTTTTCGAAAAACCGCTGCATCAAAAATAGTGACCCTTCAAAAGTTCATGCACAAAAATTAGTGATCCTCCCCTTATCCGTGCATGAAAATAAGTGACCCTCCCGTGTTACTCAATACCCCCCCCCAAAAAAAAAAACTGCAATGTGTTCAAGACCTCCTTCTGACTTGCTATAATTTTGAAGTCCCCTCCCAAAAGGAAGGCAAAATGCGGCCGATATAACGCTTTGTCCAAAAATATCAAATCATAAGTGTGTGATAATTCATGTAAATGTACTTTGCTTAAAGTGGCAGGTAAAAAGTGCATGCATGTACAAAAAATGTAATTTTTAGATTTCATCGATAATGTCCATTCACTATGCATGGTAGCCTATGATGAAACTATGAATATTTTTTTCCAATACAAAACTTGGTAAATCTGTGCATTTATGTACACCTAATTATTAGTTTTAATGTTCATGATTAGACTAGAGTGGTTTCAAGTCAATGGTTGTGCAAGAAATTTGATTTTGGAATTTCACTGAAATGTCCATTCACTATGCATGGCAGCCTATGATGAAACTATGAATATTTTTTTCCAATACAAAACTAGGTAAATCTGTGCATTTATGTACACCTAATTATTAGTATTAATGTTCATGATTAGACTAGAGTGGTTTCAAGTCCATGGTTGTGCAAGAAATTTGATTTTGGAATTTCACCGAATGTTGATTCACTATACATTGTAGGCTATGAGGAAACTACAAATAACTCATAGGTTATCTGATCCTAAATTGTTATTCAAAAGTTGTTCGACCTGAAGCTTCCAGTTGTTATTGATGACATTTTGCACTATTCTGAATAGTTTGTATTCTGTCAATGTCCTCAAAAATGAAAAATGTACATACAGCTTCATGAACACTTGACACCAATCTATACCCAATGGATTGTCAATGGGAGAATGATATCAAATAAGTGATCTCCCAAATTGTTATTGAAAGCGTCATTATAGGGGACAGTTTATATGTACAATAAAGGAGTTGGATAAGTAGAAATCATGACAACTTAAATCAATGTGGCTGCTTGGATCATCAATTAATTGTTTATTATACCTTAAACTTGCGCCCGAAGGGCGCGCCGAAAATGGAAATGACAGGAAATGAAAGTGCCAGGAGGCATTTTTTCTTTTTTCAGTATTCCATATTCTTTAATACGTGCACATGCAATTTCAGCTTTGACGCATAAAAAAGGTGACCCTCCCTATAGGCTTGCACAAAATTTTATGATCCTTCAAAAATGCTTTCGCGAAAAATGGCGACCCATTCCCAAAAAACACCAGCCCAACCCCCCCCCCCTGTAATGGTCCAGTCCATAATGTAAATATACTCAAACAGTAATCACATCCTGCATTGCTACAAATAGAACAAGCTCAAAGTCTCATGAAACCAGTCTGAGACGAGCACAGATAGTGATGTCTCCGTATCTACGGCCTGCTCGCTTAAACTGAGCACATAAGGGAGGACTCTATCAACACAGGAGAGTGAACTGAATATCACTGCAGCTGAGCGTACTTCTGGGATCAACCCTAGAGTCGTTTCTAACGACACTCCTCATGTTCTATAAAATGAGGATCTAAAACAAATCCTTCTTACAAAATCATAGCTCGTTATATAACCTTGACCAGCATGTGAAGGAGTAAGCATTCCGTAGATATCCGAAACGACCAGCGAAAAGTCTCGTAAGTTAATTCAAACACACTTCGCCCATATTGCTCAAATAGTTAAAAGGTCTCACGATAGCGGTTTTAACAACGGGGAAACTTTTTTTTGTTTTTTATTTTTATTTTTTTTATTTTGTCTCCATTTTATGCCACTTTATCGTATAAAACCAAGATGCAATCTGTCATCGAATTGGTACTACAATCAACCAAACTGAAAAGATTGCTGAGCAATACAGGAAACATCATCTGGCAAATAAAATCAAAACCTGAGAAAGCTGCCATATAAATCATCAAAGTTGGCAGCATGAATTAAATAAACAAATACTCTCCTCAGACCAAACCGATTTCAAAGGCCATTTACAGCAAATATTGTTAACAAAACCATGAAACTTTGGAATGGCTAAACACAGAGAAACAGATTTATTTCTCGAAACAGCCCTTCACAATATGTTTTCAAACACCGAAAGCAGGCACCAATATCGACCCGAAATCTATTACAAAGTCCACGAACAATTGACACAAAACTAAAAGTTCGGATAATCGATTTAAATGCCTAAAACAAACTTATCGTTGACAGATTAGTACAACATTTACTGTTAACATAACGAGCACAAGCAACGCTCAAAATATGCCCTAAAACAAAAACCTTATAAGCGTCCAGAAACTCCGGTCGATGCTGGGTCATGTTAATTATAATATGACACCAACACCCGATCGCTCACTATAGAGTCAGTCCAATAGTGGCTAAGGCTGCGTTCCAAATAATGATTAGGGGGAGGGCTTGAGGATCCCCCTAAGTACCTAAAAATTTTCAAATGCCCCCCCTCTATATGGTCAATTTTTTCAAGCCCCCCCCCCCAACTATCACAGGCCCGCATATGTGTAGAGGATGTGAGCGCAGAAAAAATAAACATGTATTGCGCCGTTCTGCTCACAGGTGTTCAACACTACCTGTATTAGCACTTTGTGTAGTCATATTCCCAAGAGCAAGTTCTTTAAATGCATCAGTTATTTTTTTAGATTTATTCGTCTAAAAGCCAACTTGAGTTAATCCAACTCTGGCTAGGTCAATTGCTCCTGTTAAAGAGCACACAAAATGCAATCATGAGAGAGTAGGAAATTGTGAATTCTGGCTAATTGCCGTATTGCACAGTGACCTACCAAAAATTGTTTCAAAACTACAAGTCCTTTATGAATTAGATGCTACTCAAAATTGACAATACCGGAAAGTTAAAATATTCCATCAAATAAATGTTTTAATCTCTGAAATTTTGGGTGTGATAATTGCAAATTTGGTTAAAAAATAAATAATTCCATTTGGTCACATATTTTTTCTTTTAGTCTTTACTATTCAAAGTTTTACTTCTGTATCATTTTATAATAAGAGTGTGAAAATTTAGAAAATCAAGCATGGTGACCTCATCTTTTTTCTTTACAATGTGATTATTCTCATTTGCCAGAATTCAAACATTTCTATGTTTTCTTCCATGTGTTGCTCTCTGGCCTGATCTTGTGTACAAGTGAGTTTCACTGTCATGAGTGTCATTTGACCAAAACTCTTCTTCAACTACCATGTACATCAGAGTCAGAGCTATCTCTATCACTGCTCAGGTATGCAGTGACAGTGACACTGCAGTAGCAGGGCAGTATCTGATAGTGACACTGCCCGTAGGCAGTAGCTGTATTAACTTTGATAATTTTGGCAATATTTTTGTTCAGTTTTACAACTGCGTTCTTGTTCTACTCCCTACAGCATGTTGAATTGTCCAGTATTCAGCTTGCTATCACAGCCTATGTATGTGTACCATGCATTTGTATCACTGACAACTGACTGTCAGTCTGGACTCCAATTAAATTATCACCAAACACATATTTATATTTATATATACAGGCTTTGTCGACAAACTAAATATTGTGTGTTTGAGCATGCTGTAGGGAGATAGCAAGAAACTGTAGTTGCTATATTGCATAGAAATATTGCAGAAATCATTAACAGTTGCAGCTTCTGCCCTGTTACGAGGCTCAAGTTTGTTTTTTACGACAAATAACACGTTAAGATTTTTTCGAGATAAAAATCATCAAATGTGACAAAATGGTTCATGATTTTGTTAAATTATTACTAACATTACAACATTTTGATGACATAAAAACGGTATTCATTTTTCATTGAATTACCTACAAGCACTTGGAATTGGAAAATGTAAAACTCAAAAGGGACCAAACAATTTTCAAGTCCACCCCCCTACAGGTAGAGCAAAATTTTCAAGTCCCCCCTCCACTACCCCAAAAGTTTCGAATCCCCCCCCTGAATTCCTCCAGCGCCCCCTAACCGTTTTTTTTTGGAACGCAGCCTAACTCTCTCATTACCGAATCTGGACCTTCTCCCCTCCTGAGGACTAAGATGACTTCATAACACACCAAGCGGATGGATAAAACGAGAGAGCGACTGATGAAGGAACCCGATTTTTGGTTCCGAAACACGGTTAAGACGAATCACTCAATCAACAAACCGGTTTACTGGGGACCAAGATCACATGACTAGGGTCAAAGTACTATCGAATCACCGGTGTCTCGCATGTATTCCACACAAAATAAATGCAATGATCCTTTTATTCACCATATCGTAATACTAAACAATCTTGATCAGGCCGATGTGTGGAGTTGCCCTCATTTTCCTTTATACCTCCGACAATGATGAAATGCCATCGAATTAACTTGTGGTTCGTATCCACATGCCAGAGATGATTAGGGCATTGAACATTGTATACCCTTCGACGCAATCGACCACGGCGTCTTCCTTCTACGCCCTCTGGTCAACTCTGTGGATACTGTCTCTAATCTTCATTCTTTGTACTTTAATGTCACTCCTATCAAACAGAAGTTGCTTCATCATGTTTTCTCCACAGTTTGGAAATGCTTTCGACAACTTTAGTACAGCAACATCAAGGTCATTGTCTGATATTTCTTTAAAGTTCATCTTGCTAAACCCATACCTTGTCATTCGGCGATAAATTGTACTCTCGGAAACAGCTAATATGGAAGCTATTTCTTTTATCAGAAAACCTTCATCCATTAGGTTCTCCAACACTGATTTTGGGATAATGAATTGTGGGGCTTCGTACCCTTCTGAGTAGTAATGGGTGTTTGTGTTCCATATGTGCAGCATGCAGTTCGCAGAGACATCATATGTGTGTTATGTAGGTCATTTCCCCCACACTCATCATGACCTGAGTTCAATCAGTCTAGAACATTCCCAAGGTCACTGCCCTTGATGACCTCACAACCTTGAATTCAATTAGTCATGTTTGGAATGTTCTGGAAAGTTGATTAGTTGTGTAAGGGAGATAATTTTAGAACAGTAATTAGCATGTCAATAAAAGTTCTAGATTGTTCTTACATGCCTTTATAAAAGGGACGTGCACAGCTTCCAGTCAGACTTTTGGGATCGTGTCTCTTGTGTGTTACTAAACTCCAGCAGTAGTCATTCTCAAGACTTTTCAAGACCTTCACTGCCAACGCTGGATTTATACTGTGGACTTTGTGCAGCTTCAAGCCTGCAAGGACTGTTCATTCATCCAACTGACTGTTACAACTCTGAGACTGGAGCTTTGCCGTCCCAGCTGAGATAAGTAGTCTGTACACTTTTAAAGCTTGTACTCTATCCCTGACTTAGCAATTAGTTTTATTTTCGTAATAAATTTTGTTTAAACGTTAACTGCTGAGTTCACCCTTTTGTTCGTTTTCTCTGCACGTAACAAATTGGGGGCTTGTCCGGGATACGAATATTTTGAGCCGTTTGACAACATTTTGCCTGCCTTTTTTAAAAACTACAGTATTCTGTGAACTCAGCGAAATTTAATCATGGCGGAATTTAAACCAGAGGAAATGGATGACCTTGATCAGGACACATTTGATTCCCTCAGAAAAGACGACCTCATTGCACTGGCCAATTTCCTTAAAGTAGAAGTCAAAAGATCTATGCGCAAGAGGGAAATACAGTACCGTATTGCCAAACATCTAGTTGATTTAGGCCAATTTGAGGAATCCACCCTGAAAGATTATGAGCCCGAGTCTACCTCTGAACTCAGAAAATTAGAATTAGAAATGCAGACAAATTTGGAGATCAAGAAACTAGAATTACAAATGAAAAAGAGAGACAGGCATTAGAAAAAGAAAAATACAAATGCAATTAGAAATGGAAGAAAGACAGAGAGAGAAAGATAGGCAGGAAAGATTAGAAATGAAACGTTTAGAGCTTGGACAGTCAGGAAAATTCTTCCCTTCAGACAAGTTTGACATCACTAAGCATTTCAGGTAGTTCCCCCTTTCCAAGAAAAGGATGTTGATAAATATTTCCTTCATTTTGAGAAAATTGCTCAGAGTCTGAATTGGCCTAAGGAGTCCTGGTCTATGCTTTTGCAGAGTGCTTTGGTGGGTAAAGCCAGAGAAATTTACATTCAATTGTCAGTAGAGCAGGCTTCAGATTATGATTCTGTGAAGGAATTAATTCTCAAGGGCTATGAATTGGTGCCTGAAGCTTACCGTCAGAAATTTAGGGATTGTGAGAAGGTGAAGGATCAAACTTATGTTGAATTTGCTCGAACAAAAGAACAACTGTTTGA
Source organism: Ptychodera flava (assembly GCF_041260155.1). NCBI lineage: Eukaryota > Metazoa > Hemichordata > Enteropneusta > Ptychoderidae > Ptychodera > Ptychodera flava. The sequence goes on along the minus strand of NC_091929.1, from coordinate 53,054,538 downwards.
TCGTTGGTGTTCTTCGGAAAAGGTCAGTCAGAATTATGACAAATTACGACAACTTGTTTTGATTGAGGAATTTAAAAGGTGCATCCGGAGTGACATCAAGACGTTTATCAATGAACAAAAGGCAGATACATTAGAGGTTGCTGCACGTTTGGCCGATGATTATTCATTGACCCACAAATCTTCATTTCTCAGCAAACCATCCCAGTCCTTTTCCTACAGAAACAATGCAGGTAAATTTAACTCGTCCTTTTCATCCAAGAATTTTTCAAAGGACAGTAGAAAATCAAATGACAACAGTTCACAGAGTTCAAGTAACACTTCCACATCATCAAATCCCAAGTCTCAATCTCCTTCTGACAAACAGTTCGGTACACTTTCTTGTAATTATTGTAAGAAAGACGGCCATTTAATGTCAGAGTGTTTCAAATTGAAAAGAAAACGTGAAGGTCAAAGTGGTCAAAGTGGATCTAAGCCAACCGGCTTTATTTCTTCATCAACTCAATTAGAGTCTAATAATGTGTGCAACACATTTTCTGAGGTTAAACCCCTCTTATCCCCAATTAATGAGGTCAAGGTCAATTCTTCTCAAGATAGCATTATGGGTATTTTCGAGCCATTTATTCATAATGGTTTTATATCACTTTCTAGTGATTTCTCTTCCGCTACCCCTGTCAAAATTTTAAGAGATACCGGGGCTTCCCAGTCTCTTTTGTTGGCAGATACCCTGCCGTTTTCTGAAAAGTCATTTTCAGGTTCTAAAGTTCTTATTAAGGGGGTAGATTGTAATGACTACATTCCTGTTCCTCTCCATAATGTCTATTTGTCTTCGGACTTTGTTTCTGGACCTGTGGCTTTAGGTATTAGGCCTTTTTTGCCTTTTGAAGGGATTCACCTTCTTCTTGGAAACGACCTTGCTGGGACAAGGTCATTACTAATCCACTTGTGACTGATAATCCTAGTTTAGATCAGGATCCAGAGCCAATTGAACAAGAGATACCCGATTTATTTCCTTCATGTGCCATTACTCGAGCCATGTCAAAGAAAACTTCCGAGAATCAAAATACTCTCAAAATAATGTCACAGATGTTGACTTAAATGACACCTTTCTCAGTCAGGTGTTTGACACGGATCATTCCGTTATCCCTCGTGGATTTGAAACTTCCAGTAAAACTTCTGCTGACCAAAGTCAGACATTTTCTAGATCAAATCTCATTGCAGAACAACACAAAGACCCAGATATTTTGTCTTGTTTGACAGGGTAGATGATGAAGATAAAACTTCAGATAGCTCTGTTTCCTATTATACAAAATCTGGTATTCTCATGCGTAAATGGAGACCTCCAGATGTTTTGGTTGATGACGATTGGGCTATAAAACATCAAATTGTGGTTCCAAAGCCCTATCGTGCTGAAATATTGCGCCTGGCCCATGAAACGCCCTGGGCTGGTCACTTAGGAGTCAGGAAAACTTATCATAAAATTCTCAGTCACTTTTATTGGCCTAATCTCAGGCAAGATGTACACATTTCTGTAAAACTTGTCACACATGTCAAATGGTAGGAAAGCCGAATCAGACCATTCCAAAGGCCCTTTACAGCCAATTCCTGCATTTCAAGAACCATTTAGTAGGATACTAATAGACTGTGTTGGGCCCCTACCAAAAACAAGATCAGGAAATGAGTACATGTTGACAATTATGTGTACATCAACTCGGTTCCAGAAGCCATACCACTGAGAAACATAAAGACAAAGACTATAGTGAGAGCTTTAGTCAAATTTTTCACTTTATTTGGCCTCCCTAAATGTGTCCAGTCCGATCAAGGCTCCAACTTTATGTCTGGTATTTTTCAACAAGTAATGGATCAGCTAGGCATTAAACAGTACAGGTCATCCGCCTATCATCCAGAAAGTCAGGGTGCTCTTGAGCGATTTCATCAAACTTTGAAAAACATGATTAGGACCTACTGTTTTGACACAGAGAAGCAGTGGGATGAAGGAATTCATTTTTGCTCTTTGCTGTTAGAGAGTCAATTCAGGAGTCTCTTGGTTTTAGCCCATTTGAGCTTGTATTTGGACATACAGTCCGTGGCCCACTTAAGCTCGTTAAAGAGAAATTCCTATCAGACGATGATGATTGTCTGAATATTTTGCAATATGTGTCAGATTTTCGTACAAAACTCTCTAAAGCATGTGAATTAGCCAGAGAAAATCTTGAGTCATCTCAGCAGTCAATGAAAATCAAATACGATAAAAGCACCTCAAAAAGGAAGTTTGAACCAGGTCAAAAAGTTCTTGTTCTACTTCCAATTCCTGGCAAACCACTCCATGCTCGTTACTTTGGGCCATACCTAATTGATAAAAAATTGAGCGATTTAAATTACATCATAATAACACCTGACAGGCGAAAACAAAAACAGCTATGTCACATAAATATGCTTAAGCCATATTTGGATAGGGATAATCCTACTATAACTCAGCCTGTCAGTGCAGTCAGTTCAAACCATTATGAAGACAGTGATACTGAAACTGACTTGAGTGAAAATACTCTAAACTCAAAGCTGGGCTCGGTCAAGCTTCAAAACTCAGAAATCCTGGAGAAGCTGGAGTCTACAAAGTTGGCACACCTCCAGCCAGAACAACAACAACAGGTGAAAGAACTGCTCCACGAATATAAACACCTATTTCAAGATGTTCCAACGAGGACAAACGTCATCTATCACGACGTTGATGTTGGGGACAGTAAGCCTGTAAAACAACATCCATACAGACTGAATCCAACAAAAGCGAAATATCTCCAGGAAGAAGTCAAATACCTGCTGGACAATGACTTTATTGAACCCAGTAAAAGTAACTGGAGTTCGCCGTGCATACTTGTTCCCAAATCAGACCACAGTTATCGTATGTGCACGGACTTTAGGAAGGTCAACACTTTAACAAAGACAGACACTTTCCCAATCCCGAGGATTGATGACTGCATCGACCGAGTGGGAAAAGCCAAGTATGTGACAAATTTGACCTACTGAAGGGATTTTGGCAAGTCCCTCTGACGGATCGTGCTCGTGAAATATCCGCCTTTGTTACACCAGACGGATTGTTCCAGTACAAGGTGATGCCATTCGGAATGAAGAACTCTCCGGCAACGTTCCAACGGATGATCAACGACGTCATATCCGGGCTAGACGGGTGTGCAGCTTACGTTGACGACGTAGTCCTGTATAGTGACACCTGGGAGGAACACATCAAGCTCATGCGAAAGTTCTTTGAGAGACTGAGCAAAGCAATGTTGACTGTCAACCTTGCCAAATCTGAGTTTGGTTGGGCAAGGGTAACTTACCTCGGACATACTGTAGGACAGGGTGAGGTAAAACCTGTTGATGCCAAAATCAGTGCCATTTCAAGTTTTCCCATACCAAACTGCAAACGACAACTGATGCGCTTTCTCGGTATGGCTGGTTACTACAGAAAATTCTGTCCAAATTTCTCCACAATTACTGAGCCTTTGACTAACTTACTTAAAAAGAAAGTAAAGTTCGTTTGGTCAGAGCAATGCCAACAGGCATTTGATACACTTAAAGCCATACTGCAAAGTGCCCCAGTGTTGTCTGCACCAGATTTCACTTTGCCATTCAAATTAGCTGTAGATGCTAGTGATACGGCTGCTGGTGCTGTTTTATTGCAAGAGGATAGTCATGGTGTAGATCATCCTGTTTGCTATTTTTCACGCAAATTTAACAAATCCCAGAGAAACTACTCTACAATTGAAAAAGAGTGTTTATCTTTGATATTAGCTTTACAGCATTTTGAAGTTTATGTTACTTCTTCAAATCAGCCAATAGTGGTTTATATTGATCACAACCCTCTTGTTTTTCTGCAGAAATTTAAAGGCAAAAATCAGAGATTGCTAAGATGGAGTTTAATGTTACAGGAGTTTAATCTTGATATTAGACATATCAAAGGCAGAGACAATTTAATTGCAGACTGTCTTTCTCGTATTTAGAGTTTATTGTTGTTCACTTTCAAGAAGTTTTACTTTAGAAAAAAAAAAAAATTCGAGTACTAAATCTTTTAAAAGATAACATTTCCAAAAGAAAGATTTTTCTTTGAAAAATTTTCTTTTTTGAAGAGGGGGTGTGTTATGTAGGTCATTTCCCCACACTCATCATGACCTGAGTTCAATCAGTCTAGAACATTCCCAAGGTCACTGCCCTTGATGACCTCACAACCTTGAATTCAATTAGTCATGTTTGGAATGTTCTGGAAAGTTGATTAGTTGTGTAAGGGAGATAATTTTAGAACAGTAATTAGCATGTCAATAAAAGGTTCTAGATTGTTCTTACATGCCTTTATAAAAGGGACGTGCACAGCTTCCAGTCAGACTTTTGGATCGTGTCTCTTGTGTGTTACTAAACTCCAGCAGTAGTCATTCTCAAGACTTTTCAAGACCTTCACTGCCAACGCTGGATTTATACTGTGGACTTTGTGCAGCTTCAAGCCTGCAAGGACTGTTCATTCATCCAACTGACTGTTACAACTCTGAGACTGGAGCTTTGCCGTCCCAGCTGAGATAAGTAGTCTGTACACTTTTAAAGCTTGTACTCTATCCCTGACTTAGCAATTAGTTTTATTTTCGTAATAAATTTTGTTTAAACGTTAACTGCTGAGTTCACCCTTTTGTTCGTTTTCTCTGCACGTAACATGTGCTCGACTGTGTACTCCTAATATTTCAAAATCACTTACAGACAATAGGCACACAAGATCTGGGGTAATATCCTGTCCCTCAAAAGTATCATTTACGTCCCAAGGTTAAGAGAGGCAAGAATCTCCGCCATCGTCTTCATTTTGAATAGATATTAGTATCAGTTCAGTTCTAGGTCAGTACAGTGAGCTTACACTTGCTGTGAAAGCAATGCATTATTCGAAAATCATTTATATTCTTTTCATGTGACTTACATGTGGTGATTCCTGTCACAAAATAAAGTGTCAACCATGTGAAAGCCTAGAAGAAGATATTTCATACGTTTTTTGTTAGTTGATCTGATCATTTTTCGCGAATCCCTCATTTTGGTTCAGAGGTCACTCGGAAAATAGAATCATTTGAGGTTAGAGGTCATCCCTCCTTGAAAAAAGATACTTCAACGGAAGGTAAAAATACCAACCATGATGTCATACTTGTATGCAAAGCTATTGCCAAGGCCTGTATTGCTAATGCCTAAGATAAATGGCGAAGTGTCTATAGTAACTTTTACATTATTAGAAATACCTGTCATAATAGATGAAACCCCTTAAAAATCTCGCTGATTCTTAAAATCATTACTTACATGACTCCAACGTTTGTAAAGTGGCAAAATAATTAATTAAAAGCCTATTAAATTGTTAAATGTTCGTAAAATGACCAAATAAATGCCTCAAAAGTCAGTCACATAGATATAACAGTAATAAAAATGCTTACAATCTTTAATAAAAGGTTTTATCAGTGTTTAAATGCATTAAATAACAAACTTAATGCATTTAACAGTCAACTAAATCTTCTGTAACATTTATGAAAATGCCAATATAAATAACAGAATGCCTACAAAGCTATTGTGAATGCCTATCATGATTAACCAAATGCAAATGATGTTGCTTAAAATGCCAAACATAATCAACTAAATGCGAAAGATGTTTTTGCAAATGCTTAACATGATTAACTGAATGCGAATAATGTCATTGCAAATGCCTTACATGACCATCTCAATGCTTAATGCCGTAAAAGTAATGCTTAGCATGATTAACTGGATGCGTACAAACGTATTGCAAATGCCTAACATGATTTATTGAATGACAATAACGTTATTGTAAATGTCAAAATGTTCATCTCAATGCATAGTGACGTGGGAGTAATGCCTAGCATATTATGAAAATGCGAATCATGTTCTGAAATTGGAAAAGATAATATGCTTAAAATGCATTTATGACAGCTACGGCGTTCGATACAAAACCACCTCTCACATCACTCCCATTTTGTATCAGTTGCATTGGTTACCTGTTTCAGAACGCATTGTTTTTAAGATTTTAGTTCTTATTTTTAAATCCATTCATAGGCTTTGACCCATTTATCTTTCAGATATGACCACATTATATGTTTCAAAATGCAACTTGAGGTCAATTGATCAGTTTAAACTCTGTCCTGTCCGATCACATAAAAAGAGCTATGGTGATCGTGCTTTTAGTGTTGCATCCTCCAGTCACCAAATCTGTTTTTAAATCATATGTGAAACTTTACTTTTTAAAACTGCTTTTTAACTATTTTTAACAATTTTTTGTGGTGTAACTATGCTTTTTTGACTATATTTTGTTAATGTATTTTATTTTTCAGCGTCCTTGATCACAATTTTTGTGAATACTGACGCTTTATAAATAAATATTACTAATTATCATTATAATAAAAATCCAGTAATCAACAGAAATATTATACCAAACAGTTATTTTGGGGTAGAAATGACCAAAAATGATATAAATTTTTACTGCACTGTTTCCATAGTAACCTATTTGTGGTTTAAATTTCCATTTTTTTTCCCAAATTCCATTAAAAGTAATCCCAGTTATTATACAACTACTCACCTAAGTGTATTTATCACAGCATGAACTCCATGTTCATATTTGTTTCGTGTTGCCATGGTAGCCATTTTGGTAACAACAGTTTTTTATTGAAAACTATAGACCCTCGAGAGGATCTATGTTAAAACATAATTCACTGTTTTTTATTCATTTGTGGATTTCTAAGAAACAACTTTTAACATTTGTTCTATAATAATGATAATTGTAATTTCTTTGCCTTCATTCTTGGATGAATAGTAAAGATAATGTAGATTTGGGCAATTCTGGTCAAAATTATGTTTTCTGTCAATTTTAGTTTGTTAGAATTAATTTTATATAGACCAGAAATAATTTCTAGCTTTTTAAATTTTGTTTTGTTTCATGCAGTCATCCCAAATAAATGTTACATAGTATAGTACTAATTTATTATGCATTCATTGAATTAAGTTTATGCCTTCAAATTAATCTTATGTGCAAAAATTAATTCTACTGGTATCACAATTAACTTTATGAACCCAATTCCCCTTATCACCCAATGTACAATTATTTATCACAAGCAGTACCAGTAGCGCAGTTTTTTTATTTAAAATATAATTCATTGGTATTTATTTATCTTATGGATTTATACTTAATGATGTATTAATATTCATTTTATAATAATTTATTTTGATTTCTTTGCCTTATTCCAAAAGAATAATGAAGACAAATTATTTTGATTGTTTAACTAAAGTAAAATTATGACCTTGCCGTGGTGCATTATTTTTTGTGTAGCCTGGCGTGACCCCATAAACTCTATGATTAGCTAGATCTCCACTTTCCATGGTAGCAACGCTTAATTTGAACATGGTGCCTGTATACCTTTAAATAAATACAAAATATTTGGTACCTCCATGGTTATATATAAGCCACTAAGGACCAAACTGGTAGGAAACATGGGGTCAAAAGGTCACGGTGGTCTGAGACATACTTCCACGTCTCAGCATGGCTATAACAACAAATTTGTTAATTTTCTCACTAAAAATCTTACCCGATACAGACAGAAAATATATTAAAGCACAAATAAGACAAGAGGGATGATGTGTGCAGACACTTTCAACTTAAAATTTCAAATTATTTCAGTAACAGGCGACGGGGTCATGACCTTTTGGATTGCTTGTGAGATGGCCCGATCACGCACAAAGCGACCAGACTTCTTTCGAAAATTCCAACTTGTAGATCGCATTTTTTTCCTGAAATTTTGCTATCCCCAAACTTAGGCTTAAAGTATCTATACAACAATACCTTAAACATGTACAATTTGGTAGCGTTTCTTTAAAAAATCACCGAAACTCAACCGAGAATTGACTTTTCCTACAAATCGTACGTATTTGGCGCAGATTTGAGGCGATTATCTCAGAAATTTGTCTTTGTAAAGAATGTTGATCGATTGTACTGAACCCATTCTATTAGCATATGCCGAAAAAACATAGTTTTAATGTGGTTTACAAGTTGGAATATGGCGATAAATAATATACGCGATTTTGGCGCGAAAATGTCAATATAAAAAACACCTTTTATGCAAATTTAAATGACATAAACTGAAAGAGCTATCAAAACTACGTATGTGTACCAAATTTCATCAAAATATTACCAGTAGTTTTTGAGAAATGAAATTTAGCTCGAAATTCGGTCTGGACCCCGCTGGACCCCTGCAGTAGTTAAGTAAAGGTGTATGACTGGGACACTTACCTGAAAAGCTACAGGGGAGGGGAGGAAATCCCCCCTCCCTGTAGCCCAGAACACTACACGTCGCTACACGTTCCAATAGGTGTCAGTGCAGTAACCATAGCAACCCCGTTCAGATAGGCTTTGCCACTGGTATGGGTAACAGATGGTGATCTAAAAATAATCCAGTGGGGAATTCCGTAGCATTTATAGACATGTACATGAAAGCTACAGGTAGGGGAAATTTTCCGTACCTGAAGTGACCCTGACCTATATATGAAATCACGTACGCGCGACAGCTGGCGATGAGTCATATACAGCAGCCTGAACTCAGTGGGAAATTCCCTGCTGAGTCAGGTCACATTCTGAATGAGACTTGCGCAATACACTAGCTATGACTCACTGGGTAATCCACTATCAGAACATCTGTCGGAACAGCATTCCGGATCATTTGTTAGATAGATTCTGACTGAGATGTAAGTAAAAACCTACCGGAGTGAGTCTGCTCTTACAAAGGCAACAGGCCCGTTCCGGAGGTGATTCTCGTCTTCTGGATGTAAGTATGAATTTTATCAATATCTGCTGGCTGTTCCCTTTTCACTATGTTTCTCCCTACCGGAATGGGAACAACACTTATGTTAAATTTTCAACCCCTACCGGAACCGTAGGGGTTCCAGCAGGGACTTTCCAGTAGGACTTTTGCAATACCGTTCCGGTAGGCTTCGAATGTTGCTTAGCAACTTGTGATGTCATGACACAGGTCTGTCTTATTCTACAGTTTTCATGAAAAATTTCTACAGAATTTTTTCTCAACGACTCCAGATAACTTGTTCACCCGATAGATAAAATTTTAGAAATTTCCTCCGAACTTAAAATATATCGGAAGACCATTACTTCAAACAAAATGAGTAATTTCAGATAAATGGTACTAATATCTAAAGTATTCACACTTTTATCTTTACGTACAAATGTAGTTCCGGAGTCGTTCTCTACTCTATTCCCACCAACAAAACATTCAATACTCATTTCATTACGATCTTTATCGATACTTATAATAATATCACAGGTTGTTCTGTTATCTGTTTTCATAGCGTAATATCCAACCAAATCATCAAACTCGTCTCCTGTAGCTAACTTTACACATCTAATGAGAACTGTACCATGTTCAATTATTTTCATATTATCAGTCATCTGTTGATTTGTTGTCTGTAAAGTTAATTCAGCTGCCTCCTCACCGACACTTTTCAAGCCCAGTTTCTTTAAAGTTGTGTCCCAAAATAATCTTACTGGAACTCCGCTAGCTGTATATGAGCAATAATTCTGGCCATCATTTATCCACCTTCGCAGTGTATTATCTGAAGACATTATTGTTGAAAGAGGTTTGATCTTGAGGTGAAACGGTATACCGAGTAGTGTAATGTATGGATTCTTAGGAGTAAGCCAACGACGAAAATCTAGCAACTTATATTTGTTAACATTGCTATCAAAATAAATCGCATTTGGAGTTCCTGGCAGTTCAGCAACTCCACCTGCAATTTCACTATCCAATATATCTAAGATGTTACGTGGTACATTATAAGGCATGAATTTCTGACTATCCGAATCCCATGTCAGAGCAAAAGGAGTAGGATCATTTGAAGCCTTTGTGGCGTCAATTACGGTTTCATCGACGTCTTTCAGTTCGGAAAATTCTACAGAATGTTCGTGGGTTTGCACCGCGGCAGAGGCTAACACGAAAAGTTTCTCACGGTCTTTGTAACGAAGGACGTAATCTTTATTATGATTACCTGCTATCTTAGTATTATTGTTCACTTTAACATCACTTAAATCTTCAAGCTCAAGATTTTGTACATGAATTGCACCTAGACCGAAGTTACTTGGACCAGACATAATTAACCTATATACAGTGAAAATTAAAATAATACCTTGTAATAATATACAACCATGGCTTCAGCTATAGGAATGACAGTTCTTGGTGCTGTATTAAATGCAACGGCATTCACAGGAGGAAATATTATCGGACAAAAGCTTAGCGGGAATGGTGACGCTCTTATTGAAGAGAAAATTAGACATGATAAAGCATTAGAAAAATTTGAACATGATCGCAACGTCTGGTCAGAAAAAAGATTACTACAGGCTGACTGGGAAAGAGAAAATCAGGCTAAAGATATTCATGCTGCGGCTGAATTAAGAGATACAGATGCAGAAATCCTTGAAGAAGCAGTGGCGCAAGCCAACTCTGCGTCAGGGCCAGCGCAATTCGCTGATTATTATCAGCCCAGTCAAGAGCAAAAGAAATATGAAATGATTTATATTGCTGGAGGATTGGTCGTGGGATGGTTTATGTTACACCGGTAGGGCTTCGCTAGCTCCTCCGAAACCGTTCCTATTTGGTGCTGCTGCGTTAGCTACAGCAATTCAATACAAAAGCTAGTTGGCCAGTTATTGAAATTGACCATGTTTCCATCCTGATCTGTTATCCAAATACACATTGAACTCATGTAATCTGAGCCTTTTCTCAATGGCATGGAAATTGCGCCCCCGTTTTTAAAATCATAGATGACCTTTTCCCTTATTTCTTTTCGATCCTGGACGGTAACACCCCTTACCAAAATTGGGTGCACCTGATACCCACCTTAGTGAGCACTACTAGGTGCCCTTAAGGTGCCGCCCCAAACACCCCTCGCAGCACACCTAAAACTACCTTGATTTGGCCACTCTAGGTGGCTTTCAGGTGGCTTTTTGAGGCGTATTAGAGGTGTGTTGTTTGGTGTGTTCAGGTGCACCTGAAAGGCACTAGATTGAACATGCCATAGGTGCCATTTAGGTGGACCTGAAAGGCATCCACTGAAGAAGCACAGGTGCCTTTTGGATGCACCAGAAACTACCTTGAATTGGTCGCTTTAGGTGCCGTTATGGTGCCTTTTCATGGCGTATTTGAGGTGTGTTTGCATTGGGTGGTTTTAAGGTGTCTTATCACGAAATTTCCACAGCAAATTTGAGTAGGTTTTTGATCAAAAACCCACACAAATTTGGCGTGGAATTTTGGTGATGCCTTTTACTTATATTATGACTTAGACTGTCATCAGGTGACCCTGGATTCTTGTACCTGCAGGCAACAATTTGCTTTGCCACTTGCCTTTTAAGGTTCACAGACCTGTTTGCTTGACAACAGTACCTTCAGACCTAGAGAAGGGTGAGGGGGTTCTAATGATACACATGGAACAAAAGAAATAGAAAACACTTACTGTTTATTAATAAAAAAGTAACTGTATTGCAACATAATAGACTGAGTAATATATATTTCAAAATAGTCCACATACATCATGAAGTCATGAGTGAAAAGATACCTTGTATTTCCTGAAATAGTAATTCAAGCTACCTTGCATGTTTGTAAATGGTTGATCAAGGTACCCTGTAAATGGTGGTTATAAAGCTACAATGTACTTCCTGAAAACAATTGTTGTAAGAAAAGACTATCATAAAAACATAAACAAGTGACCTAACAGCCGATATAGTTCCGCTGTGTTATGTAAAGATCAATTAAGGTTCCATGACAAGAAATCAACCTCTTTAATCTAACAATTCTCTGGTGGTTAATAAGCTCAGAACCCCTGTAAATTATACATTTTCTGAAAGCCTCGATATAAGGGAAGATTTGGTAATCACAGTGTCACCATTGTTTACATAACTATCACGTGAGAGGTAATTTGCATAACATTTCAAAAATTGGTTTTCCCTATGTTTTGTCTCAATACTTCAAAATATCTGATTCAAACTTGCTGGAATGAAGGCTAGTGTCACAATGCTCTTCAAAAGTGTGTCAGATTTTTATATCTTGCTTAGTTTTTAATTGAGCACAATTATAAAGAAATCAACTTGGATAAATTCACCGCTCTGGAAGTTTTTCTGGCATAAAAATTGTTTGAAAAGGTTTAGAAAAATTATGAGACACACTTTGGAAGATCCTTAGGACAGCTTGCACTCACACAAATATCAGCCACATATCTCTGAGCACTGAAACAAAACATAGGGAAAACCGATTTTTGAAAGGTTATGCAAATTACCTGTCACATGATAGCTATGGTGACACTATGGAAACCAAAATGTTCCCCTATATCTAGGCTTTCTGAAAACATATAATTTATGGGGGTTCTGAGCTTAACTAACCACTAGAAAACTGTTGGCTTAAAAAGGTCAATTTCTTGTCTTGGAACCTTAATTACTTGTGACAAATGTGATAGTGGGAATCTTGGATAGCTCTTTAAGGATGGCCAGACAAAGTATGTCAAAAATAACTGCAAAAATACTAAATTGAAGAACTCATCATATTTTGAACATAAAAGTTCACACAGAGATCATCCCTAGGAACATGTCAACCAAAGCTATCGGACAAGTACTCTATAAGAATCTAATTGTCAACCAAAGATGGCAAAAATTGTCAAAATAAGACAAAATTGCAGATTTCATCAGACAAGTTATTGTCAATGACATAGTCCCCACTTGTAAAAGGAGTATTAGTCTTGATGGGGCAGGGAAATGTGGTCATTAAAAAGTATCGCTGGAGTGTATAAGTTCACATCTATGGGCACATAGGTTTATGTCATTTTTCCAAATTTATAACAAGAGGCATGTCTAAGTTATGGTTCTAAATCGGGAAAAAAGATCAGACCTCTAGCTGTGTTGGCCAGCCAAGAAATACATATGTGCATAATAAATGAGGTACAATATTTGACGTCATAAAGTGTCCCATCATACCATACATGAAGGGTGTGGTTACTGAGTTATGAACAAATATGTATATTTGAGGTCAAAGGTCACCGAAGTCACGTGACAATTTGCCAAAAAAAATTGTATTGCTAAGTTATCCCTATATACCAAAAATCAGACCTCTAGCTCGATTGGCTTGCTCAAAATTAGATATGCGCATAATTAATGAGGTACAATATGTGGCGTCATAAGCTGTCCCATCATACCATATATGAAGGGTGTAGCACTTGTGGTTACTGAGTTATGGACAAATATATATATTTGAGGTCAAAGGTCACCAAGGTCACGTGACATTTTGTCAAAATATCTGAGATATCTGCGTGAACGGATGGACTCATGGACGGACATGACCCAATCTATAAGCCCCCTGGACTTCATCCATGGGGACTAAAAACTGTGTCACTGCATCCTTTTTGCAATATGAATACGATGAGAAACTAAATTTTTATTTTTCTTGGCCTTATACATGGGAGTCTATGGACTGCCTTATACATGGGAGTCTATGGACTGCCTTATACATGGGAGTCTATGGAGACTGCCTTATACATAGGAGTCTATGGAGATGAAAACTAAAAAGTCCTCTAACACGGCCAAATTTGATCGCATTGTGAAACAAATCGACGTGCATCTGTATGGGGTAGGGTACTATCCTTGTGCAAAGTTTGAAAGAAATTGACCTGGGCATGTCTGAGATATCTGCGTGAACGGACGGACGGACGGACGCACGCACGCACACACGGACGGACATGACCAAACCTATAAGTCCCCCCGGACAGTGTCCGTGGGGACTAAAAATCAATACATATTACTTAGTTCATCTATAGAAACCTGTATACCAAATTTCAAAGCTATCACACCAGTACTTTTTGAGAAATTTATTTTTTGACCAAAAATGGCTAAAATTGCCTTAAAAATGCAAATTTGCATATTTCTGCACAATTTGAATAAATCTGAAATAGATCATCACTAGGGACAGTAAGTACCAAATATCAAAGCTATCTGACTGGTAGTTTTCAAGAAGAAGATTTTTAAAAATTTTGTACCAAAAATGACAAAAATTGCCTTAAAAAATACAAATATGCAAATTTCACCACGATTTGAACAAACTTCAGTGAGATCACCCCAAGTGAACTGTATATAAAATTTCAAAGCAATTGGACAAGTGGTTTCAGAGAAGAAGATTTTTTTACCAAAAACACCCAAAAATGCCAAAAAATAGAAATATACAAATTTCACCACGATTTGAACAAACTTAAGTGAGGTCACCCCAATTGAACTGCATATACAATTTCAAAGCAATCGGACTTGCGGTTTCAGAAGAGAAGACAATTATTGAAGGATGACAGACTTACAGATGATGGAAAAATCAGCCTATTTGATAAACTCCGCGTCACTGACAATGGAGAGAAAATATCCCAATCAGTTGCAGAGATTTCATAACACAGCTGTTGCAAGCTAAACCCCCTAAAACATGACATCAAAAATAAATACTTTCAGTGAAAATATTCAGTGGTCATTTTTCCCTTTATATTCAATACATGGCTTTTCCTTCATATACAGTAAGTTGCAAATGGTTCATTAAATAATAGTAATGGTGTATTTTTATCCAAAAAATATGCAGTTTTTACATGTAACACAACTGAAATGGTTTAAAATTGGATTCCGGTGTACCAATAAAATGTTACAAATTTTGTTGCTGTTCCCATGGCAATCTATTGTTTGTTGACACTGGACTAAAAATAAAGTCTGCGTGACTTGTAACAGTTTGCATTTGAAATTCAAACTTCAGAGTGTGAGCGTCCTGGAAGATTGTATGTGAGCATTTACTACATTTTATGACAGAAATAGATACAAAATGACTAAAACTTTACATCTGAAGGCTATTGCCTTCATTTTAGTTCATTTTACTATATCTGTCATGGAATTTCGTGGATCAATCATGATCTTGGTGTCTGAAACATTATGTCCCCTCCAAAGAGTGGGCTGTTATCGGTGCATGATAGAAAGATCAGAATTTAACAAAGTACTATGATGGCAAGCCTTATAAAATGACATTACAACGTGATACCTGTCAGGATCTAAGAACGACTAAATAATGTTTGTTCTTGTCTGAAACGTGATATTTCCTCTCCTCCTCGGAGGGAACTTATCTTGCATATTACTAATACAGTCTCAATACCATAGTTGATATTTTCTTTCTTCTGTCATTGCAAATTTAAATTGTGTGCTCATACGGTAATAACTGACTGTTGTTTTGCAAAGTAATGATATTCTGAAATAAGATTACTTTATTCATAAGAGAAACTGCAGTTTATTTTTTAAAGAAATGATTTCACAAATGTTCCCCTATGTACTACTGATAAAAATACTTGTAAAAGATTAACCACTGTTTAGTCGACAGCTTGATACCATTGTAGCAACATTTTTGAATACTGCACACACATGCTGTTCAATGCAAGGGAATTAGGTGTATATTTTGTTTTTGTTCCATATTTGATAAAATCCTATCAATTATGAAAACCAGAAAGGACATCAATTTAGACCGATTGAGAGAAAACCCATTTATGAAAACCAGAAAGGACATAAATTTAGATCGATTGAGAGAAAAACGTCATCAACAACAGATATGCTATAGAGCCAAATTATAGTCAGAAAAAAGAGAGAAATATGAGGACTTGAAAGAAAAGGATGCTGAGAGAAAATGAAGGGATGCTGCCATCTTACATTCAGAATATTACACGGTTTATACACTAGTAGTAGAAGTATTATTCTAAGACTTTACTTGACTTTTTACAATGGTTCTCCAGGAATTATAAGGCAAACAGTACTATTAATGCATGGAGTGTAAAATTTAGATGTTTAATGTTAAAAGTTGTTCAAAGTTTTGGTACTTATTGTACATAATTGCAATTATATTTGGAAAAAATGATTTTTACAGGATATTTTACAGAATCAGAGACATATTCTATCAATATCAAACAGTGTGTATTATAGGACATTTCACACAATATTGTGACAATTATTCTATCCCCATCAAACAGTGCGTGTATTCTCGACCGCGGAGTGACGTCAGTAGGTGAAACGCATACGAGCGCGGTGAATGAGAGATCAGACGATACAGAAGAGCGAATGACACAGAAATTGTTTAGAAAAAAGCAGAACAAAAAGTTATGTCATTTAGGTATATTGAAACTTTGAATATTGTTTTGGTGGTTGAAAAATCCGAACCCCTTCACGGTGCTGTGACGCAAAAATGACGTAAAAAACCGCTAGTACCCGGATGACCCGCAGTCGAGAATTATAGGACATTTCACAGAATACTAAGACAATTTTATCAACATCAAACAGTGTGTCCACCTGTATGTGTGCTAGGTACATTCACACTCTTCAGAGGGGAAGACTAGGAAATTCTAAGGCTCTCATATCATATTTAATATGAACATTGATGATAAGTTTTCCCCAGCCAAAAAGTACTGTTCTCTTACGTGTCCTAAATAAATTGTCTCCTCCAAACGAAGAGCATTTTCACTATCATAATTGCATGGTCTGGTACAAGCTAAATAAATATTTTCTTTACTTTTTATTTATTGCTCTAAAATGACCAATAGTTACACTATAAAAAAGCAGTTAGGGTTTGGTTTCTTTATACTTCAATTTTTTGCCACATTTTTTTTTTGGGGGGGGGGGGTTAGCTTGCAACAGCCGAACACTCATGACCACGAGCAATCTAACTCTCAAGGCTTTAGCTATAACAAAGAGTAAAATTGTTTGAAAACATCAAAGCCCATCTATATTAAATGTTTCAAGGCCTTCCTAACATTAAATGTGAAGTTCAAAAACATACCGTATTCGATGAGGACCTAGACAATTTTGCTGAAAATTAGACGGGAACATTTCAAATCTTCAATGTCCTACAATGTCCGTATACGAAACAGGCGAAAGAGACTTCTAAGTTCTAATCGTCATGAAGTGGTGTCCTTCAGAGTCATCAGGGTTCATTTAAAGTTATTCCATAAGGCTTGAAAATTGTCCGAACGGCGAAATCCGGGTGGAAACCACACTGAACTCCGGACAACATCAGTGATCACTGGCCGCTGACAACAACAACTCATATTCTTTCAGGCTAGCATATTTGATTATCTCACTCGAGCTCCACAGCGGCAAATGCAAGCGAAGTCACCCAGGTTCACTTGGCGATATCACACTCCAATATCCTTTCTCAGTTCCCTTGTTTGTTCCATGAGCGAAATAATGCGCAATGACCTCCAAATCGAAGTAAAACTGCGTAATTTCCTCGTCGTCCAGCCAACAGCCGGTGACTAATGACTGTGCAAGTAACTTACAGTAATACAGGCATAAGTGATTCATCTCTCTCGAACTCCATAGCGGCAAATGTAGGCGAAGTCACTCAGATTCACTGGACGATCACATTCCTACATCCTTTCTCAGTTCCTTTGTTTGTTCCATGAGCGAAATAATCCGGAATTTCCTCCAAAATCAATGTAAAGTGCAGTAAATTTCCTAAGTCGTCCAAACGGCAGCTGCTAACAGCTTTCTTTGCTCAGTTCAAATACAATATGGCGTTACCAAATGAGCCAATGAATGTGTTGCTTTTTGACATGTGACACTGTGTTGGGGTCAAAGGTCTTACTGCACTGACAATACCGACCTATGACCTTATCCCAGCTGTTATTGAATTAGACTACTGCAAGAAACGGACAGGCATGCAAAGTAAGGGGTTTAACTTTTC
This sequence comes from Ptychodera flava, assembly GCF_041260155.1. Classification (NCBI taxonomy): domain Eukaryota; kingdom Metazoa; phylum Hemichordata; class Enteropneusta; family Ptychoderidae; genus Ptychodera; species Ptychodera flava. The sequence goes on along the minus strand of NC_091929.1, from coordinate 53,036,740 downwards.
GCAAATTTTAGCGTACTTCATATCAATAATTTGAAAAGGTCAATGTGAATGTGAGTCCACAATTTTATGACATGACATGACCTGGAATGCTTGTGACCTTTCACACAGATTGATTGTGCATGGAGACCAGATTGTATACTATACATACTATGTGTACTCTAGCTCAGTCAGTGAAGTAAGTGAGGACATGTCATTGTTTTGCAAATTTTTGGCGAATTCAGCTGTTTACTATGCATCTGAAATAGTCGGTACAGATTTATAATTTTATAATAATTAATAATTTTGCAAGTTCACTAACAATATCGTTGAGTTTGCAACAGACAACCCCTACTACTAAATGCAATTGCCACGCGAACACCATTGCACCTGGAGACTTCAAATTTGGCACATAGGTAAAAACTCCGCGCAAATAATTTTTGATCACATGACAATAACAATTGGTCACATGACCTGGCAGCAATTTTGAATTTAAACTCTAAAATGGACCTTATTTGCATAAAGATTAATCAATCAAATTTCATGTCATACATGCAGATTTTGGGAAGAATTAAATTTTTCATGTTTTTCACTGACCATTGACCTCCCCTATACCTATGCAGCATATGGCCACGGCTTGTTCGGGCCTATGTTAGAGTACGCGAATGCCAGTTTCTATTGGATAGTGACCAGCAGGGGACCAAATTGCACACCACAATTTTGGGGATGTCACTTGACCTATGACCTTGGCATCTTCCTGTAACACATGCATTATGCAAATATCTAATTCTGGGCTTGCAAATAGAGCTAGAGGTCTGATTTTCGGTATATAGGGATAACTCAGCAATGCAATGTTTTTGACAAAATGTCATGTGACCTTGGTGACCTTTGACCTCAAATGTACATATTTGTGTATTTCTCAGTAACCACTAGTGCTACACCCTTCATGTATGGTATGATGGGACACCTGATGAAGCCATATATTGTACCTCATTAATTTTGCGCATATTTAACTTTGAACAAGCCAATTGAGCTGGAGGTCTAATTTTTGGTATACAGGGATAACTTAGCAATACAATTTTTTTGACAAAATGTCACGTGACCTTGGTGACCTTTGACCTCAAATATACATATTTGTCCATTACTCAGTGACCACAAGTGCTACACCCTTCATGTATGGTATGCTGGGACACCTTATGAAGCCACATATTGTACCTCATTAATTATGCACATATCTAATTTTGAACAAGCCAATAGAGCTGGAGGTCTAATTTTTGGTATACAGGGATAACTTAGCAATACAATTTTTTTGACAAAATGTCACGTGACCTTGGTGACCTTTGACCTCAAATATACATATTTGTCCATTTTTCAGTAACCACAAGTGCTACACCCTCATGTATGGTATGATGGGACATATCCTTCAGAGTCATCAGGGTTCATTTAAAGTTATTCCATAAGCTGAAAATTGTCTGAACGGCGAAATCTGGTTATTTGGATTGGCATATCTGTGGGCAGTGTTTATACATGGCGTTTTTTCAAAAAAATTGAACCAATATACTCACGATGATGTTTGGCTGTTAGTTATTTAGAGGCGCCTTTAGAGGTCAACCAGTTGAGAAAATCTAAGTCCAGATTTGGTGGGTTGGTGGTGGGCCAACCAGTTCTGGAAATTTCAGAGTCAAAAGGAGGTGGTTTTGTGGTGGATTATTATGCCAGTGATAATTCTGAGTTCCCGTATTGGTGTATTTGGAGTGGGGTTTATCTTGATCTTTTCTGGGCAGGTGTATTTGGAGTGGAGTTGACTACAACAGGTGTGTCTGTGGTTGGATTGCCTGGACACCACAAACACAGCAGTTTTTGATGTGGTGCCCTTGAAGTGTATGTGGAGTGTATAAAAGGCTATCAGGTGTGTTTGAGATGCCTTTCAGGTGCACCTGCAGTGCACTGGAAGGCCGAATAATTTGGTAAGGGACTGCATGAAAAGCCAATAATACTTACTGTATTTGCATGGATTATTGCCTGTATTTTAGCTGAAGAGTGCATATACAGGTGAATACAGTCAATAATCCATTGCTTGTATTCAGCAAGCCTGTATTCACGTGGATTCATGTGAATTCACGTGTATTATTCACTAATACAATGGACTCATTAATGTGAATTTATCTGTATTATTGCGTTTTCATGCAGTGTAAGTATTTGTAAACAGTCCGATACTTTCCCCTGTATGTATTCACCCGAGCCAGATGAAACATAATTTCCAGTAACATCACAAACATCTGAATGAACTATGTATTTAGTGACTGTTAAGAAATCCACTCGACCTGGGCTCATAGTACTTTTTATCACGGGGTTGTTCTCAGGTTTATCTGAAAATCCGACGAGGTTAGCGAAGTTACCTGTAGCATTAAAAAATACTTTAACATCTTTAGCCAAAGTTAGAAGAACGCGGTTTGTCGGCAGATGTTTTTCAAAATTAATTTTTTGCTTCAACCTGATTGCTTTGTTCAACGTATCGATATTGTAGTTACCTGGACGTATTGATATAGTCTTCTTCGGTTGCCCATTTTCTTGATATTTTAATATACTATTCGCCCCCGTTATGTTATGCCATGAATTATATAGTGAACACTGTAAAAGTCTTATCTTCGTAAACTGTGATATGTCAATGCAAGGGTTAAAATTAACAGTAACCGGTTTGCCTGTTTTGCTTTCAATCCAAATGATCATCGTTGTACGTTGTATATACATTACACACTGTACCAAATTGCCAGTTTGACCTCCTATCCCGGGGTGGACAAATCATGGTTAAATTTTCGGGGCAACCTTTGACTGGGCTTAGAATATTTGTGAATACGTCCTTTCTTTATCTGTAGTGACATTCATGCTGAAAGTCACAACTTTACAGTAATTTGTGATCATAATGACGCTGAAGCAGGTGTAACTTTGACTTGCTTTTCCGAGTGGAAGAAGGAGACGAAGTACCACCTTTGTTTATAATTATACTCATGTGTATACGTATACAAAAGACATAGTTTGTCGTAAACGCACAAGCAAGTGATTTGTACATTGTTAGTCACCCCCGGTAAATTGCCGCTTTCTCTCACATTTGCCGGCATTATGAAACACAGCTATCTTTGTACATAATCACCTGGCAAAGTTAGAAGTAATATACGTTTATATTCCTCTTGTTACAATGATTTATTTTATCGAAGTTTTCGTCATGGTTATATATGTGCAAATATGGTCCAAAGCATCCAGGCGTTAAACATGCATATTATCGCTTCATACATATGTGGGACACAAGTATGATATAGGTGCTGCTGTTACAAAGGGACAAAATGGCGGGTTTTACTCTATTTATCGGGATGGGAAAAGTATGGTGAAATATGGTGGCAACTTTGCCTAGGCGTGGAGCATTAGTGAATAATTCAATCCTTAAATTGCAGTGACAATCATGATCAAAGAGGTAACTTTGAACTGGTTTCTTGCTCATTATGATGAAGGAGAAAAAACTCCTTTGACGTTGTTTATCAAGTTGACAAACTACAGTCAGAGTACCCGCTCTGACTATATTAACACCCATGCAGTATAAATACAAAAGACATGGTTTACCCTAAACGCATAAGCAAGTGATTTGTACATTGTTAATCACCCCCCGGTAAATTGCCGCTTTCTCTCACATTTGCCGGCATTATGAAACACAGCTATCTTTGTACATAATCACCTGGCAAAGTTAGAAGTAATATACGTTTATATTCCTCTTGTTACAATGATTTATTTTATCGAAGTTTTCGTCATGGTTATATATGTGCAAATATGGTCCAAAGCATCCAGGCGTTAAACATGCATATTATCGCTTCATACATATGTGGGACACAAGTATGATATAGGTGCTGCTGTTACAAAGGGACAAAATGGCGGGTTTTACTCTATTTATCGGGATGGGAAAAGTATGGTGAAATCTGGTGGCAACTTTGCCTAGGCGTGGAGCATTAGTGAATAATTCAATCCTTAAATTGCAGTGACAATCATGATCAAAGAGGTAACTTTGAACTGGTTCTTGCTCATTATGATGAAGGAGAAAAAACTCCTTTGACGTTGTTTATCAGTTGACAAACTACAGTCAGAGTACCCGCTCTGACTATATTAACACCCATGCAGTATAAATACAAAAGACATGGTTTACCCTAAACGCATAAGCAAGTGATTTGTACATTGTTAATCACCCCCCGGTAAATTGCCGCTTTCTCTCACATTTGCCGGCATTATGAAACACAGCTATCTTTGTACATAATCACCTGGCAAAGTTAGAAGTAATATACGTTTATATTCCTCTTGTTACAATGATTTATTTTATCGAAGTTTTCGTCATGGTTATATTTGTGCAAATATGGTCCAAAGCATCCAGGCGTTAAACACGCATATTATCGCTTCATACATATGTGGGACACAAGAATGATATAGGTGCTGCTGTTACAAAGGGACAAAATGGGGGTTTTACTCTATTTATCGGGATGGGAAAAGTATGGTGAAATCTGGTGGCAGCTTTGCCTAGGCGTGGAGCATTAGTGAATAATTCGAACCTTTAATTGCAGCGGCAATCACGATCAAAGAGGTAACTTTGAACTGGTTTCTTGCTCATTATGGCAAAGGAGAAAATCCCTCTTTGACCTTTCTTTCGAAATGGATAAACCACGGTCAAAGCACCAACTCTGACTAGAATAACACCCATGCTGTATAAATACAAAAGACATAGTTTGACCTTCACGCATAAGCAGGTGATTTATACATTGTCAATCACCACGGTAAAGTGTTACACAGGACACAGTCCCTCTATAGTACTGTGCACAGGAAGTTTCCTGGTGTGATAAAAATTGTTGTTTACATGCAATTTTTCCAATTGAGATTATTGAGGTTCAAGGACGTCGATCTATTGTATCTTTGCCGGGCGAACAGTTGGTTTCGTCCACGGCGATGGGAATTGACCCCGAAAGTTGACATTGCCTCGCATTAGGAAACCTGCCAAGAAACGCAATGGATGCACTTGGTCCAATGTCACTGATAAGCATATTTACATTAAGCCCATCAACACTACATAAGATGGTCACAGTGTCTGGTCACAGTTTGAGGTTTGCATGAGTTGACGATGTAATTAAACCCGGGTACCAGTGTTCGTGTCCATAGCAAATGTCAAAACTTTTATGTTCATAAAAAAAGGTTTAAAGTTTTGTAATACCGCTGATAACGATTCCAGGTTTAATTCTTTATAATATGCTTCGACAGAATCTGAACATCTCATTGCCTGGAGCCAGGGTTTATACTCTAGCGCGACACTGGACACGACTGATTGGAATTCGGACAAAGTTTGTCGTTGCATGTGGAGCTGTTGCGTGCGCTTGAAGTCATGAATTTTACAGTGTAACTTTTAGTATCCATTGTAATACTAGCGGATTTTATTTTCGTCGTTCGTCGAAAATGTATATGAATATTTATTTTTGCGTATCAAAGAAAGAAGAATGACGTCATTTGCGATCAGCACTATTTGCAATACAATAGAAGAAACGGCCAGTTACGAACTCGGCGAGCGGGAAAGCTCACTATTATAAAAATATAGTTTATGTGTTTTGCTTATCATTTAACTGCGTTTGCTTCGAAGTGATCCAACATAAGGCGACTTGAATTACACAGTAGAAGCAAGATGAGTAATTCAATCTCAGTCCAATTTACTGACATAAACGACGCCAGACCGTTCAATCGGTTGGCCGCGGCCCCCGATTAGTGATAATCTAGTTTGATCGTTGCCGTGCCGTTCATGCATTTTTTGAATTTTTGAGAAGTAACAGTTTTGAAGCGCAGATTTTCGTATTCTTCATATAAAGGCAAACTCCAAAACCCGGGCCTAGTCGAGCCAAAAGCCAAGCCTAGTGGAACTCTCTCTCTCTATAGGTGAGCGACCGAAAACGTCCGAACGAGATGCACGGCTGTCTATCATATGCAGAAAGATTGTTTTTGCGTCTATTCTGTACGGTATACCTTTCGCATGTTATTGTAAGCAATGGCAAATCACTTACGGTCCGCACACGTTTTGTGGAGTGACCTTGGTTCCCGCTACTCGGTCAGCAGATAGCTTGGGCTGATGAACAAGAACATTTTTACACGGATGTAAACATTTTAAATTTTGTGAACATCCAAACGTGTTGTATTACATAAAAACACTTCATTTCCCTTTTGTTTGAAAAAATAAATTGAGATTACTGCCTTCAACGTTGCAAACACGTTGTGCTCTGGAAAAAAACTGTCTCAGAAATAGATAATTATCGTTTTTATCCAATATATCCTGGAAAAGTTGCTTCACTGTAGGTCCGATTTCTAAATGACTCAATCTTTTGTGAGCACGCAGCCGGGAGAAGGCGGCCTGCACGGCCGGCAACATATTTGATAAGGCTATTAGCATTAATTTGCATTAATCAGCACAACATGCACAAATGGACATAATCGTCGTGTAACTAAGATTATCTCAACGCACCTTGGTCATTTTGAATTCCGGCATTTTGGTTACATTTATTTACATTTGTCTTCACGTCACATACATGGTTCATTTGTCCCGAGACAGTCGAGAAACTTTCTCGACCGTCTATGATTTGTCATAAACACGAGCGGTGACAGTCTAATATTGTTTTTGACGCTCAATAAAAAAAAAATTCACAATTTTTCGTCAGCACAGATTTTTAATGCTTACTTACTGCCACATTTCTATACTTTTCTATACTTTGTGACAGTCAATTCTTGCCCGTTGCAATGATCAATTCTATAGGAGGTACTATCTCGGGGGGGGGGGGGCTCTATTGGAGAAGTCACATTTGAGCTTTGGATTTTAATATTTACTTCAGGGAAAAATGATAGTATTTTCCTGGTTTTACAAGACTGCTCCTACAAGCTCACATATTTTCCCTTGAAACACGACAGAAAATACGATTACAACAGAAATGGTGTACCAATGTTTGTTTCTAAATTTAGAACGCTAATTAGGGTGCGATAATTATCGTTTTTATCCGATATATCCTTTGAAAACATTTTCAACCTCAGACTCGATTTTCTAAATTACAGTTAATTTCTAAATTTAGGACGCTATTTCGAAAACGATAATTATCTTTTTATCCAATATATAAATTTCCTCTGGCTCCAGGACTACAGCTACAGCTCTTTCCTAAATTTAGAACACTATTTAGAAAGCGATAATTACCGTTTTTATCCGGCACGACTTTTTTAACTACAAGCTTTTTTTCTAAATTTAGAACGCTGTTTAGAAAGCGATAATTATCGTTTTCCCCGATATATCCTTGGAAAACTTTTTCAATCTCAGGCCCGACTTTCTAAACAACAGCTAATTTCTAAACTGAGAACGATATTTAGAAAGTGATAATTATCGTTTTTATCCGATATATCCTTGAAAAACTTTTTCAATCTCAGGCCCGATTTTCTAAACAATAGCTAATTTCTAAATTTTGAACGTTATTTCGAAAGCGATAGTTATCGTTTTTATCCGATATATCCTTGGAAAATGTTTTTTCACAAGAGGCCCAACTTTTTAAACTTCAGCTAATTTCTGAATGTAGAGCGCTTTTTAAAAAGTGATCATTATCGCTCTTTTTGGCCGTGTTTATTGTTTTTAACTAATTTAGCTCCAATAGGAAATACACGTATTTTTGAAATGGCTTTGAGGAAAAGACACAATTCTGCACCTAACTCGAGCTTGTAGCGGCGATGAGGTCTCTCGACACCCGTTCAAACTAATAGGGAGCCCCAAATACTGCATATTAGGGAAAGTACTTTTTTCTCAATGATGATGTTGTCTCCCACTTTTTTCAGAAGAAAGACGAAACTTGCAGCTTTCACGGAATGAACAGCGACGACGATAGTACAACGCCGTATAGGTGTTCATTGGTATTGAACCCTGCAAAAATAAAGATGGCTTGGAATGAGTGTTATTGCTCTTGTCCGTTTTTAAACTCGGGACTTGTATTTCAAGTGAATGCTAAACCAAAGCACGGTTTCTAGCCATTACCAAAATTATCATTGAAAGTCCACCGTAATGCTTAGGACAAAGCATGGTTACATCCATGGACACAGTGAACAGTCGATGACTGCATAGGATACGGCTGATCTGAGTCGAGGACACCGCGACATTGGACTTTTATATCATATCCGATATTTACGGCTACTAGACTATATCGAAGTTCGATTGGCTTAGCTAGATCTATAAAGGGCTGAAATCTCCGATATATATCGGATATGTACTTGCGATTTGACTGAATCTAGTATCGTCTAGTATTGAAGCTAGAGTCAGTCCTATGAAGTCGGGTTTGGCGAGAATTGTGAGGTGGTGAAATTGCCGATATATATGGGATATTTACTTGCGATTTGACTGAATCTAGTATCGTCTAGTATCGAAGCTAGAGTCAGTCCTTTGAAGTCGGGTTTGGCGAGAATTGTGAGGTGGTGAAATCTCCGATATATATCGGATATTTACTTCCGATTTGAATGAATCTAGTATTTAGTTTGGTATCGAAGCTAGAGTCAGTCCTTGGAAATCGAGTCTGGCCAGAACTGTAAGGTGGTGAAATCTCCGATATAAATCGGATATTTACTTGCGATTTGAATGAATCTAGCATCGTCTAGTATCGAGGCTAGAGTCAGTCCTTGGAAATCGAGTCTGGCCAGAACTGTGAGGTGGTGAAATCTCCGATATAAATCGGATATTTACTTGCGCTTTGACTAAATCTAGTATCGTCTAGTATCGAAGCTAGAGTCAGTCATTGGAAATCGAGTTTGGCCAGAACTGTGAGGTGGTGAAATCTCCGATATAAATCGGATATTTACTTGCGATTTGACTGAATCTAGTATCGTCTAGAATCGAAGCTAGAGTCAGTCCTTGGAAGTCGGGTTTGGCCAGAACTGTGAGGTGATAAAATCTCCAAGATATATCTCATATATATATTTTCTTGCGATTTGAATGAATCTAGTATCGTCTAGTATCGAAGTTACAGTCATTCCTTGGAAGTCGGGTTTGATCAGAACTGTGAGGTGGTGATATCTCCGATATATATCGGAGATTTCACAGATCCGGCGTGACGAGGCACCGGGCAAGTCATTCTAGTATCGTCTAGTATCGATATTAGAGTCCCCAAATCGACGAAAAATATCGGGTAAATATCGTCGATTTCATAGACGCGGCTTCCCATGGGACAACCGCAGCACATTCTACTATCGTCTAGTCGTCTAGTCCCGAAATCGTCGAGATGTCAAACTTCGATACTAGATTGTAAATATCCGATATTTAAAAATTGTGCAAAGTCGCGCCTTCATGGGTGATCTCGTATGCGTACACGGTCCCTCCACAAAATGCCAGTAAGGTGCGGGGATGTGTTTTATCGTTTTTAGAAAGTTTAGCTAGAAGTTTAGAAAGCTAAATTAGAATTGTATAAATCTAAATCTAAACTCCAGCTAAATTAGAAAGTTTAGAACGCCATTTAGACCGGGCTAAATATCATAATTATCAGATATATCACAGGAAAAATGTTTGGACTCCTCAGAGCCGAGCTAAACTCCAGCTAAAGTAGAAAGTTTAGAACGCTCTCTTAGATAGGCTCTATAAGGAGTCCAATTTTTTCCAGCGATATATCTGATAATTACGATATTTAGCCCGATCTAAATAGTGATCTAAACTTTCTAATTTTGCTGGAGTTTAGGAGTCCAATTTTTTTCCAGCGATACATCCGATATTTAATGAAGATAGAAAAATGCATTCCCATTAGTTTGTTCAAAGTCACTGTGGTGAAAATGAGGGTCTTAGATTTATTCCTCCATTTTGACTGACAGGTCACAGTCCCTCTATCCACAGGGACTGTGGACAGGTGTAATAACTTTCTTTCCTACAATCTTGGCTCACAGAAACAAAGTCCGTTGATAAAAACAATTAACACGTTTTAATCTGACGATTGTCAAATTATTAGATCACTTGGCACGGCCACACAAATATGCTCGACCACACTAAACCTGGAGCTCCTTGGGATCAAGTTTGTTCTAGTCTGTAAGCGCACAATGGAATGTCATAGCCTTTTGTTTTCCATTGAAATTGTAATCTACTAAGTACCCGGTAGATTTCCTCGCAAAACAATCTGACGCCAACCTCGGAGAAATGCATGAATTCAGTACTTGTTGACGTGAAAAAGCAGTACATCACTGGGTAAACTAACATACTGGGTATTTTTATCTCGGTTCAACAAGTTCTTGGTTTTGTCACAGTCCCTCTATCCACTGTGGTATTGTAGACGCTGCCTGTCACTTCCTTGAACGAACGCCAAAGAGGTGGGAACTGATCAGCGAATATGTCAGCGAGCGTGGTACAGGGGTCAATTCATAGAGAGTTCAAATCAGAAACAAACCAACAACCAGCTATTTTTACCGCATAACACATCAACTATCGAGCAGCGTACAAGTTAATTTGGTTGCCCTCCTATATTTTATATAATTTTCTGCGTTCTACAATACGTCGTCTTTGTACTTTATCATTCTCTGAAAAGCACGTTACCAATACATCACATCTAAGAACAAATCGGAACAGAGAATTACCAGTTCTGGGGCTATCTTCAGAAATTGGTCCCATTTTTAAATTTAATTCAAGAATTTTTGTTTGTCCTCCTAGTATTTTATATAATTTTCTTGGTTCTACAATATGTCGTCTTCGAACCCATCGATCTTCAAGTTTGAAACACTCGTTAAATATTTCACATCACAGAACAAGTTGGAAAAGAGAATTAGCGGTGTAATTATTCGGATACATTGCTGAAATTACTTTTTGCTCCTCAGAGTCGATCTAAACTCCAGCTAAATTAGAAAGTTAAGAACGCTATTTAGATTGTGCTAAATATCGTAATCTAGCTGTGTTTTAACGTATTTAGCTTATTTAGCTCCCATTGAAAATACACAGAGTTTAGAACAGGAACACGGAGAGAGACACAATTCCGCTCCTAACTCGAGAGAGACAGAGAGAGAGAGAGAGAGAGAGAGAGAGAGAGAGAGAGAGAGAGAGAGAGAGAGAGAGAGAGAGAGAGAGAGAGAGAGGGGGGAAGGAAGGAGGGGCACTGGGACAGAACCCAGTCGTGGCAATGGGAATAGTGTTTTCAGTATTAAACCACAGACAACGAAAAGACTGTCTGTGATTAAAAGAACAAGTCGCTGTTACCCTTTGCCATGGATGTAAAATCCCGACCATGCCCTTTGCTGATATGAAGGATACAACGAATACGTGCGTAAATACGCTCAGTGTGTGAAATGATGCCTATGTAGAACCTCAAAATTGATGAAATGTCATGTGTAAGAAATAACCCCTTTGCTGTATGAAAACATACGATTGTACGTGTGGCCTCTACACGAAATGAACCACTATTTTACAACTTTCTTTCCTGTGACAAATAAATATTGCCACAGTAGTAGATGTAAACATGCTTATTTTCATCATCATGAAAGGAACCTGCATTAAACAACGTAACGCAAACAAACAATGAACAAACAAATATCCATAAACCACCAACAGAATACATGTTAGCTATGCTAAACATTATTCTGAAAAACAACACATTCGACTTTAACAACGAATTCTACAAACAGACATGCGGGTGCGCAATGGGTTCCCCGTCGTCACCGAATATTGCTGACATCACATTTCACGAATTAGAACTGAAAATAATACATCAACACACAACAAAAATATCACTATGGTGTAGATTTTCCTAATCTTCATTGGAACTGAACACGAACTCCACGAATTCATTACACTAATTAACATAATGCATTCCACTTTCAAATTTTCATATGAAAGTTCCTCACACGAAATAACATATCTTGACCTAGTCATTTACAAAGGTCAACGATACAACAAGGAAAACATACTAGACACTAGAACACTCACAAAACCAACAGATACATTCCAGTTCCTACATAGAAAATCATGTCATCCAAAATCAACCTTCAAGGGCCTAATCAAAGCGAAACATTAAGGTACATGAGGACATGTAACAATGAAGAAGATTTCAACAACAAAGTCAAAACATTTAATGAAAAGCTATCAATGCGAGAATATCCACAACAAGAAATATCAAACATCAATGCGGAAACAAATTACGCTACACGAAGAACACATTTAAATCACAAACAAACGCACAACAACAACAACACAAATAAATTGATATTTGCTACCAAATATAGTCCACACATCAAAACAAAAGACATCAAACAAGCACTCCTGAAGAACTGGGAAGAAATAGAAAGAGACCAAACACTAAATAATTTATTCACAATGAAACCGATCATCGCTTACAAAAGAAATCCAAACATTGGCGACACACTCATAAATGCACAAGTACAGTACACAATCTTAGAGAAACGACCGAACAAAATGAAACACAACAAACAGACCCAAACATAAGTATTCTAGCCTCCCTGCTAGACGAACAAAACACTGACAATAATTAAACCACGAATAGTGAAACACAAATCTAAGGAGAGCAACCAAAGAAAAGCGACTGAGGAAGAAACCACACACTGGTTTCGAAACGTAGCGTCAAAGGATCACCCTGTCATTCGACAGCCAGATTACGGCTACGTCTCGCCATGGCTTATATCTACACCGATAGCCAAACACACAAAATCAAACACAAACGAAAAAATAGTGTAGGCGATGTGTGCACCGCTTTCCCTTTATTACATAACAACTTTTCATAGCAAACAAAAGTCATAAAATAATCTCAAAAGAGCGACTTTGTCCCATTAAACAGAGAACCACCGACACCGACACTGAGGTGGGTTTGATTTGTAATCACCGAGGGCGGCAGGTACTGACGTGGTTGTTACTGCATAAATACATGTATGTGTCCGCCACCTATAATTTGTAAATTAATTAAAGGTCGTTTGCTGAAAGAAACATTACGGTATCTTAACATTTGCGAAACGAGAATGGTCACCAATAGTCCTCCAAGAAAGTGCTACTTTGCCCTGCCTAATTATTAAAGTGGGGTGAAAGGTACTAACAGGTTCCCAAGACACCGTTTTACCGTTCACGTCATCGATAAAATCGTCGAACACTCCGGTAAGAGTTGTTTGTTAAGTGACCGTGATTAGAGTTGAGGCCAGATGCTGACGTGATGCCATATTATCAGTTAATATCAAACTAAAATGAATATTATCATCTAACTATTAAGTTAGAGTTTAGTAATAGAAAGGGAACATGGGGTGTTCAACACTGCATTTTATTGGATAATAAAGGAATGAAAGCGATAGTCGATGTTAGCGGCTAATATGGAGTATGGAGACGGGACTTGAGGACCACCAAGCCGTTTTGTTGGCTAAAACTGTATCTAAGTTACAGTGGATTGTCCACTCCTCAATGTCTCATGAAAACAAAGTTATTCATCAATAAAAAAGTTTTAATTTAGAGTAAAATTATCCAATCTGATGCCAGTGTCGCACCTTCATTGTTTTGCATTAAATTTTGAAAACTTCTCTTACATCAAACTTTTCAATCGAGCAAAGGAATCGTAGAGTCCACCGTTTTACAAGAGGGGAATGCGTTTGCGGCCACAACTACAAACTGGACTATACAGAAAAGATCCAGAAAAGAAAAAAAGTTCCCGATCCCGATATTGACAAGGACAACACAATTTTAGAACTTGTGTTTTTAATTTCTTGTCGAAGTTTTTGGAGAAAGGGTTGCACTAGTACTAAAATGAACTGTCTGTGTACACGCATATCATGTTCATCGACCTACCTATCCACTAATGTACACCAACCTTGTTTCGGAAAAAATAAAGCTACACACTCGTCTTTGTGTGTATTTTTGTTGCGTCCTTTACTGATAAAGGCGTCCAAAATATAAATTGGATATCAATATAACGCAGCTCACTCTCTATACCGTGAGTTCAAGTTTAATTGGTACTGTTTTGGTACGGTATATCAACAGGTACATGAAAAGCATCCATTATGGATTAAAGTTCAACATTGGAAAGCAATGGATGCATGTCACTGCACACAGTGAAGCATGAATGAAAGCAATACAATTACAGTTTCCTGTATTATAGTTCTGCTGGCTTTACTTTTCCATTGCAAATGTAATTACAATCCTTTCAAATATGTTTAAAATATTAAGTCTTGCCCTGATGGGTTGAAGTTTGTGATTTGAGTTGTGGTTATCTATTTTTAGTTTTCTGCATCGACAGGATACGCTATTCACATTTGCTTGAACTTCTTGTTCGCTTTTTCTCAAACTGGGGGCGGGAAGCCAGCTCCTTATTTGTATTATAGTACTCGAACTCGTAACTAGGAACTGGGAGCAAGTTCCTTACTCGCATTTACTCAAACTGGGAACTTGGAGCTAACTTCACACACTTCCGAAAAGTTCAGATCGATGGCACCCATTATGACCCAGACTTAGAGCGAAATTTCAAATAGTAGAGAGAAATTTTAAAGGGATATACATGTAGTCGTCTACGTACGATGGTCATTGATGAAAAGTTAAAACATGTAGACCTGTCATAATCTACGTCGTATAATTTAAATGTTGCAGCTATGATGATGAGGTGCGTCTAGATTTCTTGCACGAAATACATTGTTTGTAAACAAGAAACTTGCACAGGTTCAGTCCTGACCACTATTTCCCTTTAAACAGTAGAGATAAATTTCCCACAGAAGAGATTTTAAACAGGAGAGAAAATTTCAAAACAGCGCGGAGAACTTTAAACAGCAGAGAGAAATTTCCAACAGCGAGGAGAATTTTAAACAGTCGAGAGAAATTTCCAACAGCGCGGACAGCTTCCAACAGCGCGGAGAATTGTGGCTTTCGTCCACGGTACTGAGGATTGGGTGACTGGAACAGGTGCAAATCACCTATACAAAGCCAGACCCCCAATTCCCATTTTTAAACACACACATACACACATGAAGCAATGAGAAGTAAAGTTCCTTGCTCAGGGGCACAACATCACGGCCATGAACTCACCATCCTCCGATAAGTCAATGGCCATGTCCGGGTCTGGGTACCGAACGCACGATCGATCCTACGATTGTGCACGAGTCCAGCACCTTCCGGCACTGGACCGAGATGCCTCCATATATATTCACGAACGCATTTAATTTTTCGTGTGTCACGATACTAGGGTAGTTTTTACAGAGCGTGCTAACCTAAAACATAAAATCACCTCTTTTCATACAACAAAAGGGTAATATCTGACACTTTGGGGATTCTGCATTGACATAATTCTGCACCCTGAGTGACTTTTGTACATGTGATAAAATTGAAAACGTTGTCATGTCTTTTTTGATATTTTATTCTTCTTTGTAATACTATCAAAATGTGTAATAAATATGGGCTACCATGCTAGTTTCTGAAATCTACGGCCATGAATTTGGCGATAATGGACAAAAATCACTCAATGACACTCTACATACATAGATCCATCCATCCATCCATCCATCCATCATACATACATCATACATACATACATACATACATACATACATACATACATACATTCATACATACATATATACATACATACATCCATCCATCCATCCATCCCCATCCATACAAACAGGCAGGCAGACATATGTGTGCTAACAATGCAGAGCTTGTGCTTTTAATAAGCCATATGTTGTTATTTCAATCCTTGGCAATGAATTGGGTTAATAAATTCAAACATTTGTATGCATATATTTCATGATGGCAGCGATATTTGCCTAACAGGTCCAAACATTTTTTGTTATGTTTACACAATTTCTGTTGTGTGTGTCATTTGAAAAAAATTTTTCTACTCTACAAAGCATGTTACATGTAAAATAACTATTTATTTTGTCAACACAGCACCTATAGGTGTACCGGTAAGATGCATGGTTATTGTCAACATTTGAATTCTAGACGACTAGAAGTCACTGATTGACAATAACAATACGCTTTACACACTTATAAGCTGTTGAATCCTTATTATCACATGGAGTGGTATATAAATCTGCAATTGACATACACAACAAAAATAGAAAGCATCAAAACTGGCAGTTGCTGGAGCATTAAAATCTAAATTGTGTGTTCTTTTACCTGTTCAGCACTTATTACCCAGAACTGTCTCACTTTAGCACTCATTACCCACAATCATCTCACTTCAGCACTCATGACCCTCAACCATCTCACTGCTTCTTTAGTGTTGAAGCCTTATACAATGTACAACAAATAACTTAAATTTGAATTTAAGTCAATTTTATTACAGTGAAACATTTGACCATGGACATGTCAACTTCTTGAATAAGGTAAAAGTAGAATACATGTTTACCATAAAAAAACATATAATAATTTTTGAGATGCAGCAAAGGTGTGCCATTTATATAAATGTAAACATAGTATAGAACAAACTTTATGTACAAATATCTTTCCAAGGAATAATACTGTTGTAACTCTGTTAAACCCTGTTCTTACACATGTCCATGCACATGTAACATAAATCATGCTTACACTCTACACATACAGTTTCATTGGATATGGAATGACACACATTACTTTTTCTCTATTGATTGTATCATAGCCTGCAATGAATTTACTGTGAATTTTTTGCACTGGTATGAAGGATGCAGGACCACACATTTCATAAGCATCCTTGCACCAAACTTCCACTGGTTCACCATAGTAATTTTTGTTGTGGTGTTGTTGAAACCATCGCACCTTTGCAATTATAAACACTTCTGTTTTACCATCAACAGCTAAATACTGTGAAAAGTAGTACTCAACAATGCCTGGTCTAAGTGGACCTCTGATAAAGTCAATCTTGCCACCCAGTGTACACCACTGTGCTAAAATTAGTGAAGATCTCTTGTAACGGGAGTCTTCAGAACCTAATACTCTTCACACACTTTAACTGCTACAGATTTCTTTATGAATCCACTGATGGTATGCAGGAGAGATTCTCCGAGCAAAACACTGTACATATCTTTTAAGTTTCTGACCCATGATGCTTCTAGAAAGTCCATAGAAATAGGGCCCACCATGTCAAACAAATGCATTGTTTGAAGCACCCTTGAAAGATGGAAGTCAGAATTTCCCAATGACATTCTACTTAGCTGCATTATAGAAAAATCATTACTACATATTTGCAATGACTGAAAACTTAAAGGAAAGTATGCATTGAAATCCTGGTAATCAACTGGTCGAGGCATATTGTTCAATAACTGTTCATTCAGAAATTTCCGCATAATCTGTATCTCAATAGATCTATGATTGGCACAATAATCAGAAAGTATTCCATTGTAACGTTCATATGGAAATGTCCAGAAGGAATAAACCGGTCCGTAATCTAAAATACAGTCAACCAGATGGGTGTGGTAGTGCATATTAGGTGTCGTCATTTCTGAGCCATAAATACTCTCAAATTGCCGACAAAACTGTAGTAGGTAAGAGTGGCCTTTTGCAATATACTAATACTAATCACTGGAGAACAAAGAAGATGGCAAGCCATCACAAACAGACGCCACATCTCCATGTCTTTTCTAGGTAGAATGCCTTTGAGTGAAAACACAGAAAAAGAGTGATCCAATGCTTCCATTGATCAGCAGTAAACCCACCGAAACTTGTAGCAATCTTTAATGGCATTCTACCCATTTCAGATGGAACCTTGGTAATATCAATTTTTTGTTGAATGGTTTCTAACTGTGCTTTAGAAATTTTTGGTTTGTCTTTGTTAAGCCAAACATTCTTCATGATGTGTTTCCCAGTTCCAAGAAATAAGTTATGAAGGGGGTCAATAACATGAAATCTAACACAGTCAAAATAAGTCAGTTTCATTAATGATGTGTAACGCATCACCATACTCTGACACTAATGAATCTCTCTTTGCTTTGGACATTTGCTCATCAGTCTCCTGTGCTTGTTTACGATGACGTGCATTGTGTCTGCTGTTTACTGGTTCAAAACCACCAAAGTTAATTTTGTCACCAAATTTTCCAGTTATAAACTCTTTCTCACACTTAGAACACCCCTTTTTAGCCATATGACCAACAAAACCACACAGTTTTCTCGTAGCTGGTACATCTGAAACAACATTAATCAAGGCTGCTCTAAATTCACAAACTACCTTCTTACCAGATTCTATTATAGAACATGATAGTCCTTCATCCCATAACAACTTCATTTCATCAACAAAGGGTTCAAGAAATGCATTAATATTCAATGCAGGCTCCCTTGGACCTGGTAGTAACCCAACAAGAATGACATTTTCTTTTTTGTATCTCTCCGCACGTGGCAAATTCAGAATGACCAAATACAATGCTCCAACGCTATATGGCAGGTGTTTAAATGGACAAAACCAATCTAAATTCAACTGCATTGCATAGTTTTTAGGAGAGCTTAAGAATGGCCTGCCATTTACAGTTTGGAACTCTCTCCAAATTCTGCCATCATAAATATCGGACAAAACACCAGGAGATGGTGTCCTGTTACGCCAAAGTTCACATTTTTCCACGAAATTCCCTCGTTTGATAAGTTCTGACAAAGACTGTGTGACTGATTTGTAGCAATACACTTTAAAAGGGTACAACCGTTTTTTGTTTCCTTTTAGTTCTACTTCTTTAAGTAGAGGTGCCCCACAAGGTTGTCTGTGCTTTTTCTGTTTATGTGCTGGAAACTCTGTAAATTTGCATTTTACTGGTACATTTTGACTTCCTACACGTTTGTGACAATCCTCAAACTTGTAAATTGAACTGCACTTTGGGCAAACAACATATTTGATAAATCTGTCTTCATTGAGCCCCAATACTTTTTTGAGTTTGTATAAACTTGCAGGTAAAAGAACAGAAAAAGCAATGAGGCATGGGAATATTTGCCCTAAAATAAGGAACAGTGTCCTGAAAAATCCCAGTATTAATAGCATACATGTATCTGTTAAATTATGGAAATACCATAGGTAAGACAAAAACAAACAAAACCAATTTAATAGTGTCAACAACCTTGGGTCAGTTGACTCATCTGCAGACACTGAAACAAAGAGATTGGATGAGTTTGATTTTTCATTAAAATCCTCATTAAGTTCCTTTTCATTTACATTGTCCCAGATCTCAAAATTACACTGATCACTCCTGAAACAGCTCTCTTCTTCTTATAAGGTTCATAAAAGTACTCTCTGTCTTCTTCTTCTAAAGTGTCTATGAAATTGTCAATGTTCTCTTGAGGTGTTTGCCCTCCAGCATTATCATCAGTAGTTGATTCATGCAAATCAAAAAAGCTGTTCAGGTCACCCTCATCACAAGTGTTGTCGTATAAAACATCACTGATAGTCTGCAAGTCATCAGTTTCTGATTCAAAGTCATCGAGTTTGGTCCAACTGTTGGAATGTTCATTGTAGTATTGTCTGCGATGCCGCTTGTAGACTTTGGTTACCAGTTCTTCATCACAGTGAGGACAATATTTTCGTTTTGCATCCATTTGATCACTAGTTAATAAAAACAATAAGACAGAAGATTACACACTAATACAAAGTAACACGCAAATGTGTGTGAAAACAATTCTGCTGGCATTATTGGTACAATCGATGTAGCTGTACCTTTGTGGAATTTTTTAGCATATGCATTTTTAGAACTGTTCCTGAAAACATACAGAAAAAATCACAGAGTTTGACTTGTAAGGAATTACATTACCCCTATAAAGTTTTGTTTAGTTTGAATCCATTTTTCACTGATAATATCAACTATTACACATATGCAAACTACACAACAACAAAAAATTTACACCTGTGACGGGCCCTGCATTGGCCCTGACACTACCCTCTGGTACAGGTCTGCATCAGCAAAGATTTCCCATTGCTGTGACAGGGGCTGATGCACATGTACAGGTCTGTGGCAAATGCTGTGAGGACATGGCTGTGTGCACAGTGCTGTGTGCACAGTGTTGTGACAGGGTCTGAAATTTTTGCCTGTCCCAGCACATGTATACACAGGACTGTATACAGTGCTGTGAACACAGACCTGTAACAGGTCCTGAATTTTTTCAGTGTTCACACAATAATGCTTGTATTCACTTCTATTTTCAAAATTGACCCATTTTACTAAACATGTACAACCCTGAAATCTTGCAATTTTAGGACCCTGTATCAGGCCCTGTAAATTCAACACTGGCACACCAGTGTTTATACACCAATGTTTCAGTCCTGTGATCACAGCACTGGATACAGTCAGAAATTACACAAATGAAATTCAGGCCTGCACATGCAGCCCTGAAATCTGACCAATTTTACAGGCCCCGTAAAAGATTTTTTTTTTTCTCAGGACCTGTTACAGTACTGTACTAATCAGCCCCTGTTACAAGCATATTCTGAAATCTGCCTGTAGTTTTCTAGCTGTATATATTTATAAACAAGACACTCAGAATTCTATGATTCAGTGTGTGTGTGTGTGTGTGGTGGGGAGGGGGGCAAAAATGGTTGACTACAACAAGAGAGAAAATATCGAAAACTTGATGTACTTTGGCTTTTGACCACTTTTTGACAAGCAATCTATGAATTCAGATATGAGTGTCTGACTTAAGCAGCCATTCTTTGACCGAGCAACAATATCTCGTACCAAAGAACTCTTAAATCTGTTTTACTACAGGCTCTCTATCACACAGTCTCTGTTTTTATCCTTGTGTACAGCTTCTAACAAAATGTCAAGAATAAAAATCATTGGCCAAAAAATCCTGGCACAGTCATACAATAGCCAATGCATGCTTTTATGGATCAATGTACATGTACCAGTATTGTATGTATTCACAGTAAATGAATTTTCTTGTGTATTATATTTTGTTCTTTGTTATCATCTGTTGTTATGTCTCCTGTTGCACTGTCAAAATAAAAAAAGGTGTGTTTCCTTTAACAGGGGCTTCACAGCTTTTTCATTTTGCGACTCGGCTGAACGAAAGTGCGACACATTATTGATATTGAGAGGATGTTTGCAATGATAAAGATGCAGTTATCATGTTGGACTGTGTTATATTACTGAAATAATGCTTGATTTCAACTTTGTTCCCAATGTCATGTAATCTCGCCCGACTTCCTTTCAATGTGATTGCTATACTGTCATGGTGAAGCCTTCAATATTGATTGGGGAAGCACTGTAAAATCAAAATGCTAAAAAGAGTTTAGGGTTGAGGCGAGGGGGGCTTGTTGAACTTGGGTAGGTCAGGTTACTGAAACACAATTTTTTTTCTTGGTCTAAAAACACATTTTTTTAAAGCTTTGTCAACAAATTTATATACAACAGATTGCAGTTTGAATGGAGTGCAAAAACCAGCAACACCTTTATAATCCTCCTATCTCATTAAACAAACCTAATCCCAGGGATTCAGGAAACAGGTCAACATACTATTAAGTAACATCTTTTGTGTCAAGGATCACCAGAATCCATCCTTGTCAAACTATTTGTTCATTATTTGTTTTATTTCTAAAAGGTGTCTGGCCAGCTGTATGGCTGTTTTTTCGGCATGACATGTTGTATTCCCCCCCCCCCCCCCATTGTGAACCACTGGGGTCACAATGTCTGAGCACTTTACACTTTATCAATGACTATTGTCTCACAGCTTGCTGTGACTGCTTACAGGTGACATTTAGAATTCAATCCAAATTCCAAGTATCATGTTTAGGCAATTTGACCTTTTCAGATTTCAGAAAGGTTTGGATGTTGCAATGTACGTTACTATTTACAAGTCAGAAACTGAAAATTTGTGGATTTAAAAGAAAAAGATAAAACTGCATACAAAAATGATATCTGGTCAAATAACCCTATTTGCCTAATTCTCTAGCAGACTGAGAAAAACAAAAATACCAAAGTAAAACACTATTCTACCATAATAATATGGCTAATTTTGTCATAACCTGAACAAATTAGAATAACAACCCTGTATACCATAAGTTAAAATTTCAATGCAATCAGGAAAGTAACTTTGAAAGTGTACAATAACACTTGTTAAAATGGAAGCTGGAATCAAGGCATTTGAGTGGGACAAGGCTTCCTTAATGTTCCCCCATTGTAGTTGCGTACAGCTGGCATGCATTTAATTTTTAAAAATCAATTTTTAAGTAAAATATTGCAGTACCCCTCACAAAATACACAACACTATACAACACCATCCCTACAAACCATTTTTCTTTTAGAAATCTGACCAAGTGATTCTTTAAATTTTAACTGTTGACCATTTTACATTTTCAGCCAATTTGCATGTTTGAACAAAATCCCATTTACAAGTCCAGTATTAATCTACCCACCAAATGCCATGTTTTTGGAGAAGAAAGATACATTATACATTTAGAAACATACATATACTGTTAGATAATACAAGAACTATTTCTGGTCATGTCTTTGTTTCAAAAGTTTGACAGGTCTGGTTTCAAATCACCAGGTAGATGAGGAGGCTTTTATGTGATGTACACACTTGCCATTTCTACATTGAGTTGACACTGAAGTAACTAAAAGTATCAAGTCTAAATCAAACTACCAACACTCTGTCAGCAACACAATCTAACGCTTATGTGTAGTGACTAATCAAAGTTTTCAATGTTTTGCTTAAAGGCCCATGTGCTGCAACTATTGATGATATCATTTTCATGATTTTATATTTTGATTAAATTAGTTCACAGAAATGTTCCAACTCAAAGATGTTCACTCAAGTACAATTATCCACCAATTTGGACTGCATGCGGAGGTCTTAGCATGCCAATAATAAACGGGTCCCACACCCAAATACGGCCGCCTCCATGCTACTATATCCAAAACAGCAATTGTTACACATTTAAATTTTACAAATACAACACAGTGTAACCAAATGAAAGGATGGGAAAGGGATTCAATCCACATTGACAAAAAATGCTCCATTCTTTACATTACATGACAAGATTTTGAAAATAGTGGGAAATATGAATTGAACAAAAATCTATTCAATTTCTTGCCTACTATGCCAGAAGAAAGTTGATGAGACAAAGTTAATGATTATATCTTTCAGTTTATAGGTACCAATGAATATCTGAGAAAATTTGAAGGTATCTTGAGGTTGCAGCTCATGGCTCTTTAAGGGGAATGGGTCAGGGCACTGCAACTGTGCATTATAATGTGTTATGTTGATTAGCATCAGAAATCACGATAAAACCTAACAGGATCTTGCCCACAGTGGTCATTTGTATCAAAAAGATTAAAAGTTTGGTAGACTTCCTGTCATCTCCTTGAAAGACAATGAATCTTGTCATGGTGACAAGCCAAGAAAAGTGCGAATTGCAAACTGGGAATCATAGATTGACCAAATTTGCATAATAAAAGTCACAGATAAGCATTTATTTGCTAAAACTGTGTGCACAAAAATTGGTATGACTGAGGCATGTTTGGAAAATACACCAAATGAATAAGAAATATACATTTCATAGTCATGAGACATAGATCTCTTAGATCGAGAAAGCATTATTGAAAATTCATCGCAGATCTGTGTCTGCCGACTTCACTGTGAACTTTTAACAATCAGCAACAACAGCAGAAACCCAGGTAAAAAGTTAATAGAACAGGTTTTTACATTGCACTTACCTATTGATTAATTACACAATCTGTTGAAACAGCAAATTACCGGAATGGTGCTGCAGGGGAAAAATTGGAAAAAAAAAATTGTTATAATATTATGTGCAGAAGTCAGAGGAACCGAAATACAATACATTTAACTTTGGGAACCAACCTGTTGCGGTTCCGTACACCACAATTTCATCGATTATGTGTGGAAAGTTGTGCACTACGAACTGCAGCAACTTACCAGTACTTCGATCGGGGAAAAAGTGAGACCGGGTTATCTAGAAACCCTGCACTCCGCCCGATCCCACAGCAAGAGCACAAGCTTAATTTAAACAGAACTTAAAGGATTTCGCTACGGCGAGTTTGAAGCAAATGATATACATGGACCCTCAGCACACGCAAACACCGCTGGGCTATTCGACGTGTGTTCCCGCTAAAGTTTTCACCTCCATTATTAGCCGTTCGAAGCGAGGCGGCTGCGAGTCGCCGTTGGCGAAGTAAAGGACATGCAATATCTCATAACGTTGGTTAGATAGCCGTTCGAGGCGAGCTAGCCGGGGCTGCCGTTGGCGTAGCTACCTCAACGGCGGCCAACGGCCAGCTCGCCCCGAACGGCTATCCAGGCAACACGCAACGTTACGATAATCTGCGGGACAAGGTAAGCCAGCAGGCGACCTGGCTGTCTCGCCTCGGACGGCCTGCAGAGCAACACTACGAGAACCTGTACGAGCCCCGCGTGGTTTAGGGAGAGTAAAATTGAGTGATCAAAACACAATCCAAGTTTGGGTGATCACGTTTTCAAACTCGGCCTATTCGAAGCACTTTCAAACACCGGCAACGGAGGCAACATGTAGCACAAGTAAAGAAATGATGAAAGAAAACTTCGTGCATGCCATCATTCATAACGCCGGTACCGTACAGGCAACAACCGATCTCGATTACTTGCAAATATTTATTTTTTTGCAGTTATGTTTTATAACTTACCTAAAATATCAGGAACTGTTGATTCGGCCTGAAGCTGGTTTACAGATAAATAAGATCACTGATGTTTCTCAGTCGATAACGGTGACGAGAGAAGAAGAACGTGCACGACTGGACTACCGGAAGTCATCACATGCGTTTTCGAAACATCCTCGATCATACATAGTAAAACATGGATTTGATTCGGTGGTAATACTGTGTTCTAATTTCCATGTTTTTGTATATAATCAGCGTATTTTTATTGTAAAAGTTAAAATATTATTCACTGCTTTTGAGCACAACACAAATGGCTATATAAATCGCGTATTACATACTATAGAAATATTAAAATAATTTTCTTGTGTACGAGGATGTACCCACAATTCAACGCGCCAGTTCACTATAAATATGGCTGCCAGGCCGCGGGAGATTCATACGGCGAGTGTATCATCAGAACGTCAACGATGACAGAAGATCAGCTCAGCACCATGGCAACGCCGCAAGTTTCAGTGCCGCTGGCCAGCTCCGAGTCAACATCATCAATGCCAGGTACACGTCGAGCGCTCCTGCAGGAAGACGACCCTGTCACCATCAGCAGGATCGAACTGCAGCGCCTTATACAGAATCAAGAAGAAATGTTAAAAAAGCAACAATTCCTAGAAGAGCGACTGGCGTTTGAATCTCGAGGAAGAAAAAAGCTACGACCAACATTGAAATTGAAGGTAAGGTGTTTTAAAATCTGGTGCGCTCGGCCAGGCTGTCTGATTGTTGTAAAGGTAGAGTGCACTCATGCCTTGGCCAGCGCTGGAGACGAGGGACGTGTTTTATACGTTTGACCACTCAGAGTCAGATCGGGAGTCAGAGACACACGCAGCACCTTTTTTGCAGCTCTGAATGGCAGGGCTGTGTGTTACCGGCGCTATACGGCCTCGGCCGTATAACGCCGGTTACACAGCCCTGCCATGCAGAGCTACATTTTTTGTGTGTTTCATTTGACGATAGCTAAAAGACACACCCCCTGAATTACCACGTTTCCCATTTTCTGACTAATTATTGGTATGTGTTCTTCAGGAAAATACAACAATAGGCGAATAGGCGCCCTTCTCAAATCCTGGTTCTCGCATTAGCGAATGTGTCAACAGCCCATTAACAGTTTGTCATTCTTTTGTTTTCCATTGAATATTTTATCAAGGAAATAATGTAAATATTAGATAAATCTGATAATTGAGTGGGGGCTTTTTAAACACCATTAACACCTTTCTTGATACTCCAGACTATTGTCCTGGTTGTATTATGCAAATTTGACTTTTAAGTTAAAAGTTCAAGTTGAGAATTTTCTGTACAATCAGCTTTTTGTACAATATATTTCTGTCTCACAGAAGTCGTGCAAACAAAGAGTAGAACATCAGCGTGAAAATTAGTAGATTTTCGGACTCTGGTGTTGCAATTGCACATGCAAGCTGCTGCTCCAAGTGGACCTTGCCTGTAAATATCTGGCAAAATCTGGCACAGAAACTGCAGTTATGATTATTCAGCTAACTCAATTAAGACATTTAGCTAACTCTCAAGACAATAACTACCTGGTTTTTGTGAAGTTTAACGTGATGATTTTCTTCTGAATTAACTGATGTATGTCTCGCTTTCAAAATCAGTGATTTGATTGCAAGTGATGATGCTGTATACATCTTCAGACTTAATTCAAATTAGGCCTTAAATTATTGTGTATACTAGATATGCCATTTTCAAAAGCATAGTTTGTTTTTCAACTTTTTGTCTCTGTCAAGGTAAAACAACTATATTTGACATGATGTACAGGATAGTGTCTGGCAACAGCAAGCACGTTGTTTTGGTCAAACCGATAAAAATCCTGGTTACAGTACTCATGTATTTGAAAACTCCTTTTAAACATTTATGAACATGAGGTGTAACATTTCTGTTTTGCAGAATACAGTTCACACAATCTACAATGGACTTGTGGAGAATGGCCAGACATGGGATACAAGTAAACCGTAAGTATTAAATTTGTAGCAAACCTATTTCCAACTCTTTTTACATAATTATTGGAGGCCATTTGCACTTAACCCCTAGGAATAATTTTTTTTGCTTTCAAGAAGTGTCTGTACATTGTAAGTGTGATACAACTAGTGCTGACTGATAGGTTCCCTTCAGAAATGCTCAATACTAAAGAAAAACTCTGTGTGCAGTTTTATATGATATCTAAATTTACAATAATATCTGATCAAAAAATAAAAATAAAATATTTCAGTGTACAGTTTTCAACACTTAACTTAAATCACATGCTTCTTCTAGCTTTGGTCATGCAATCAACGTCGAAATAAATGATGAGATAAAGAAGGCATTGAATAACCAAGTGAGTGCTGATGAAGCAGTTATCCAAGGTGAGTCGTGTTTGGTGCATGTGTATTTTCTTCTTTAATACCTAGTATTAGTCCAGTAAAACTGAAAATTGAGTACACTTCTGGAAATTGATTAGTCTCTCAGTTCTGGTCATTTTAGTTCCAGTTGCCTGATATCCTATTAGTTGTCAGGAAGGGATACAGTTCTACCAGAATGTTCATGCTCTTTTTAAGCTGGTAACAACAGCATTGATTCTGCAACACACACTTACTTGAAGAAAAGATTTTGGTGATTTCACAAATTAGAAAATGTGGTTTTTCCACTTGTTTGATGAAATGTCAAAGCAAGTGAATTGTGTCCTTTGAGTGCCCAAGGTAAGCTGGTAAATTTTGAATTGCTGACAGAAAATACATCTTACACATGAAAAGGTTGTGTTCACTGTGTGAGTATTGGGCTTTCCAACAGAAATACTGAGTAAAGAAGGTCTAGGTACTGTACAGAATAAGATTAACTGGTTTGATGAAATCTACGTTTATTTTATTTTGACAGTTGCCATGAAAACGTACTTTTTGACAAAAAGAAAAGAAAAGAAACGCTTGACAAGTGGGAAGATGGATGCATTTCGTAAGAAGCAAGCCAGACGACAAAGAAAGCAGCAGGTAATGTATTAAGTAATGTTGTTTTGCCATTGGTTTTGGTTTATTTTGAAATAGTATTGATCTTGTTCAGTTCACTGAAATTGCTCACTCTCTGATGCAGACGAACTCCACCCGATACACTCAGATGATGCAAGATTGACTTCTATCATATGAAGTGAAAAAAATCAAACTTTTAGTATGGAAAATAATTGGTTAACTTTAAAGCTTATTTATGTGAGAGTTTAGTACTGTTTTGTGTTTTAAATTGAATTGTTTTATTCTTGCTACAGACTGTATGGCCATGTAGAGGTCATAGGAGTGTAGATTACATGGTGTTAATAAATGTCTAGTAAACTTCCCTTCATTGTAAACAGGCTGACAAAAATGTTAGTATAGTTGTAAATGTTGCCTCAAACTCTACCACTGTCATGAAACAGTAATTAATGTTAGCTAAAAATGTATGACTTGCTGTATTTAGGTGTTGATGCAAGAAGGTAATAGCAACATTCATTCAGAGAGAATAATGTGATTGTTTATTGTCGCGATAAGGAAATAGAGTACCATGGCTGGTTTGCAGTCGATTTTTCTCTTACTATAGTTTTTTTTTTTCCCCAGAAATTGTTGAGGCGCAAGGAAGCCATGGAAAAGTCATCATCGATAGGGCAAACTGAAAGAAGTCTTATGAAGATGGTCATGACATCTTCATATATTTCAAGTGAGGACACTGATTCTTGCGTATCTATGGAGGAGTCATCTGATGATGATTTGTGCATCAGCGATAGAAGGAAGTCAAAACCTTTAAGGCGGCGGCCTCTGATTTGGCGCTCAAAAAGAGTTAATGACATTTTTGATTTATTAGATAGGAGACATGAAAAGAAATTAAAAAAAATGGGAGGAGGTTTTATACACAAACGAAGTGAAGGAGCACCATCACAACGCACTGCCCCTGAAGGTGCGCCATCTTGGGCAATCATTAATGAAACATAAATTTGATAATTAATTTAATTAACTTATTCTTATTGGTATTTTGAAATGAAAAGCAATTTTTCTATTTACAGTGGATTTGTACTTCTTAAATCAATTTTTGGGTCTCTTTTCGACTTTTTGTAATAAATGATTTGTTAATTTTAATACTTCTTTGCTGCGATTTCTGTATGGTCTGGATTGATTATTGTGAAGGTCGGTTATGAAAGTTGTATGTATGCCCCTCGCAAGAGTTTGTACTCACAGCCTTACTTGTGGAGAGGTGACACAAGAGGTCACATTTTGCCATCATTTGTCAATGTCACATTTTGACCATTGTGGTAGCCCTTTTGCCCACCTTGCCACCCCTGGCACTTTTTGGTGAAATTCCTGTATTTGTTGAGAGGTGACAAATCACAACCTTTGACATCATTTGTCAAGGTCACATTTTGACCGTTGTAGTAGCCCTTTTGCCAACCTTTGCCATCCCTGGCTTTTTTTGGTGAAATTCCTGTATTTGTTGAGAGGTGACAAATCACAACCTTTGACATCATTTGTCAAGGTCACATTTTGACTGTTGTAGCAGCCCTATTGCCAACCTTTGCCGCCCCTGGCATTTTTTGGTGAAATTCCTGTATTTGTTGAGAGGTGACAATCACAACCTTTGACATCATTTGTCAAGGTCACATTTTGACCATTGTAGCAGCCCTTTGGCCCACCTTTGCCACCCCTGGCGTTTTTTGGTGAAATTCCTGGATTTGTGGAGAGGTGACAAATCACAACCTTTGACATCATTTGTCAAGGTCACATTTTGACCGTTGTAGTAGCCCTTTTGCCAACCTTTGCCATCCCTGGCTTTTTTTGGTGAAATTCCTGTATTTGTTGAGAGGTGACAAATCACAACCTTTGACATCATTTGTCAAGGTCACATTTTGACTGTTGTAGCAGCCCTATTGCCAACCTTTGCCGCCCCTGGCATTTTTTGGTGAAATTCCTGGATTTGTTGAGAGGTGACAAATCACAACCTTTGACATCATTTGTCAAGGTCACATTTTGACTGTTGTAGCAGCCCTATTGCCAACCTTTGCCGCCCCTGGCATTTTTTGGTGAAATTCCTGGATTTGTGGAGAGGTGACAAATCACAACTTTTGACATCATTTGTCAAGGTCTCATTTTGACTGTTGTAGCAGCCCTATTGCCAACCTTTGCCGCCCCTGGCATTTTTTGGTGAAATTCCTGGATTTGTGGAGAGGTGACAAATCACAACTTTTGACATCATTTGTCAAGGTCACATTTTGACTGTTGTAGCAGCCCTATTGCCAACCTTTGCCGCCCTGGCATTTTTTGGTGAAATTCCTGGATTTGTGGAGAGGTGACAATCACAACTTTTGACATCATTTGTCAAGGTCACATTTTGACTGTAGTAGCAGCCCTATTGCCAACCTTTGCCGCCCCTGGCATTTTTTGGTGAATTCCTGTATTTGTTGAGAGGTGACAAATCACAACTTTTGACATCATTTGTCAAGGTCACATTTTGACTGTTGTAGCAGCCCTATTGCCAACCTTTGCCGCCCCTGGCATTTTTTGGTGAAATTCCTGTATTTGTTGAGAGGTGACAAATCACAACTTTTGACATCATTTGTCAAGGTCACATTTTGACCGTTGTAGTAGCCCTTTTGCCACCTTTGCCCCCCTGGCATTTTTTGGTGAAATTCCTGTATTTGTTGAGAGGTGACAAATCACAACTTTTGACATCATTTGTCAAGGTCACATTTTGACCATTGTAGTAGCCCTTTTGCCAACCTTTGCCACCCCTGGCATTTTTTGGTGAAATTCCTGTATTTGTTGAGAGGTGACAAATCACAACTTTTGACGTCATTTGTCAAGGTCACATTTTGACTATTGTAGTAGCCCTTTTGCAAACCTTTGCTACCGCACAACACAGTGGATAAAAGTCACTTATCTTTTGGATCCACACTATGTACACATATACCAATGATTTTCCCCGTGTTTGAACCATAGGTATAGGACTAAGTTTACACCTCTTCATACCCCTGTTTAAATCTTGAATCACAGTAAACTTTACTGAGATGGCATAGCAGGGAAAGACATGCCTGTATGTCCATAAGTAAAAGTAGCGAAATTGTAAGAATCATTTTTATATTTTTCTGTATTTTACCATCCTAATCAAAAGTGGTACTTAGTCTAGTTGCACCCCACCTGTCAAAGGTGTGTGAAAATGTGTAACTGTGAACAAAGGTGTAGGAAGTATTATGAGGTCAAATGTTGTACTTCGCCATGTTTTATTAGGTACTTTACCTACCCTGTCAAATCCCCTTTTTGGTACAGTGTAACAAAGTTCTGCAGGAATAATATTTTCTGTTCAAGAAGATCTTTTGTCGCAACCGCGGCAGCAGTCGCACCGCCTAATTTTGCCAATCGAGTTAAATTTGGTCGACTTGGATCGCCAATATCTATTTTCAGAAATTTGCTGGAGATCATTAGATATCCCATCGTAAGTCCAGCGATTACAATACCATCGTACCATATCTATTTTCAGAAATTTGCTGGAGATCATTAGATATCCCATCGTAAGTCCAGCGATTACAATACCATCGTACATTGTGTTTACAACTGTTTTAGTATCCATGATTGCTGGCAAGTATATAAAATAGAAAAATTAAAATAATAATTACGGAGTTAATCCATCTCATACAATGTAGAGGAGCTGGGACTTGGTTCCATTCTGGAGGGAGAAAACTTACTTTCCGCTACCGTTCCGGGCTCTGTTTTTTTCGCTTTCTGATTTTGGGGAGGATCTTTCCGGAGGGGATGCCGAGCACGCCCCCAATATAGCCCTAATGCAGTCAATGAAACTCCTATAATTCCTAAAACAAGATAACATTTATTATACCAGCTATCACACTGTTGTGGCGGAAGGCTTATATAGTTTGCTTCAGTCATACTATCGCTGGTCATTGCTTGACGCTTCTTCTCCTTGTTTTGCCTGTTCCATTCCGCTAATCGCTTGCCCGCAGCAACTCTCCCTGGATGCTTCGGCGGTAACGTAATTTTCTCTATATTGCGCTGTGGCTCGTTCCGAATGATAGTCGTCGGAGGTGACGGAGTCGTTTCCGTTTGCTGAGCCGGTGCGTGTGAAGTTGAATCCATTTATTTCGGGTATTATATTAAACCAGATTTTTTTAAAATCTAAATGTTTACCCGTAATTAAACCGGTGGAAACTAGAGCAAGTATGGGACCGAAAGTGTGGGCTATCCATCCTGATAATCGTTTTATTTCACTGTTTAGAATAAAATCCTGTTTAAGATCAGTGGCATAGTTTGTTCGATCATCGATTGGAACTACCTGACTTATTGCTCTTGCTCCTAGATCTATGAAACTTTGAGTGATATTATCACTTATAAGAGAACTGTATTTCGCTTCATAGACTTTAAAGGCTCGTGTTATGAATTCATCTTTCCACGTTTCCACTTCTCTAACTGAAAACTCCTTGCCAAAAAATAACTTGCTTTGACCACTTGCGATGACACAGAGTATTTTTTCACGTTTCGTCTCTATTATGGATCGAGCGTCCAACGCTGCGGTTGGTTGTGCCGCTGTCGTATTTGCCGCTGCAAATGTCTTTATTAAATTCTCCATTGTTTGCAGTATGTTATCTATTCTTAGTAAAAAATAAAAAAATTGTTTAAACCTGAATCCGAAATATAGTATTAACATAGTCTGGAATGTTAGTACGATTCCGAAGTATGGAAAATTCTCCTCCATTAAAATCTATCTGTATATACTACTACACAAATCATGAGTACAGACCTATTCCCAGTTGCTTTTCAATGAATAAGACGAGCGTACCGACAGTAGAGCATGCTGATATTCCTTCCAAACCGAAAGACATAAAACCTATTCTCATAGACTTAGAAATATATGTAATGCCGACAGATAAATTTACTTTCCACCCACGGGATATATTTAAAGATAATGTAATCACTCTCAAACAGCAAAAGAAAGTAATGTCTGGCTGGGCAGCCCGCACATGAAATACTGGGACCAGCAATTAAATTTCGCTGTATGGTGCAGCACTAATGGTTGTGGTATATCGTTCGCCCATCTCTTCGATAGAAATTTCCACAACAAATACGATCATTCTGCCGTTTTCATGTATATTTTACAATACGTCGGATCCTTCATGAAATGGGCGTTGCACTTCCAGACGATGAAGAGATCTTCAAAGCCGGCGTCAATCCATACAATCTCGTCCAATATGAACTTCTATGTACAGAATTTGGAAATATAAGCCCAATGAAGTCCGACTTTCGATATCGAAAAGGCCAAAACTCAGGTCTTGGTTATGGTTATGAATATTACACTAATCGTGGCCCCGTTTGACAGCCTGCCGCTGTATACAATGGTCATGACTTTTTCCTCTCCGCCGACGGAGGCGTTTTCTATACACATACAATTTTTGGAAAGAAAAAACATGTACTGCCCGACAAAGACAGACCACACTATTATTTCTTCCGAAATGATGGATCGGAGGGGCAATACAATAGTTTCGTCCCTCTGAAGGGAGACTTGGGACTAACAAAGGCCGGTCTCGCCCACCTCAATGAAAGCCTTGAAGCCTACATATATTGCATACTCGGCGCACAAGCAAATATTCGCAGTACAGCAAGTCCGAAAAGAATTCGGCGTACTCGTCGAAGATGAAATTCGTAATACGGACAAAGTAATCAGTTATAGGCGATATCAAGACACAATAATGAATACTGGTGTAAAACTTGATATGGCCGTTTCGCCCAATTTACTTCTCTTGCCGTCTGAAATGGTTATTCTTTCGGGCCCGGCAATCGCAGGTTATAATAATGAATTGCAATACGCAACAGAATCTATGGTCTTCGGGGTGAATGGTGATATAAACACAGAAATTCGAGAAAGTGCTATACATGAGATGGAAGGGGAAGAGGATCCCGTGAAGTGGCAGGACGAGCTAACGCGTAAGCCACCTCACAATGACACGAGTCAGATTACCCTATCGCCTTCGGAACGGGAACGGAAGGCAGCATCCGTGACAGTCGCCGGCGCGGATCCTATTCACGAATATGGCAAAATTGGTTTGTTATCTTTAGCCATATTCATTACATTTATGTACAGTATATAGATCAGATGTACGCGACCCCGCCATTCAACATGATTATAACTGGACCGACAAATTCTGGCAAAACAGAATATGTAATGGATCTCCTCACCGGTCCGTACCTAGGAAAATTTGATATACAGTTTTCATTTGTCCGACATTCATGAATAATAAAACGTATAATAAAAGATTCATTTTCACCGATGATAATGTGTTTGTGTTTCCGGTCGGACTCAATGCTGTGGATGAAACTCTAGCCTTCGTATATAAGGAATGGGCTTGCACGAACACTTTAATTATACTCGATGACTGCGCCTCGTCCAAAGATATGAAGAAGCGCAGTGACGTTTTAGTCAAACTTGGTTTCAGCGCAAGACACGACGGATTATCTGTCTGGGTTCTGACTCAACAATATACTAGTATTAGTAAACCATTCAGGGAAAACATACAGATGTTAGTACTTTTTTACACACCAAGCAAGACAGACAACAAGACTATTATAAAAGAATATGGAATGGAGGTGTCAGAACGGGAGGTGGGTTCCCTAATCAGACAATTGAAAAGTATACCATTCAGTAAACTAGTATTTCATTTACGGCATCCGTACGACATACAATTTTTCGTATAATATAGCTAATCATGGAACTTGAAGGCAACACCGAAGGTACTCTTAGAGAATTATAT
Source organism: Ptychodera flava (assembly GCF_041260155.1). NCBI lineage: Eukaryota > Metazoa > Hemichordata > Enteropneusta > Ptychoderidae > Ptychodera > Ptychodera flava. The sequence goes on along the minus strand of NC_091929.1, from coordinate 53,002,398 downwards.
TACAACCCAAAAACTGGTTTTGGAGGTGTACAAAAATTATATGACACAGCACGCGCCAGCGGACTAAAAGTTACTAAGAAAGAGGTGCAGGAGTGGTTAAAAACTCAGCTAACTTATAATCTACATAAACCGGTACCTCGTACTTGTGGCGGCCGGCGCGTTTTCGTAACATCGATAGACGAGTTTTGGCAGGCGGATCTAGTGGAGTTTTCTTTACCGTTTGCAAAAGAGAATCGTTCCGAAGGGAATAACATTCGATACATGCTAACAGTAATCGATGTGCTCAGCAAATATGGATGGGCCAGGCCGATACAGTCAAAACGGCTGATGATACGTTGCAGGCGCTACAAGACATAATTAAGAAATCCGGGAGGCAACCCGACAAACTTCAGACAGAAGAGGGGCGGGAATTTACTAACCGAAAAATGCATTTACTGGTTACACACCTACAGTGACAAAAAAGCTAGCGTCATTGAACGTTTTAATCGGACCCTCAAGACGATGATGTGGAAATACTTTACATACAGACAGACACGTTCCTGGCTCCCCATTCTACCACAACTTCTCGAGAATTACAATAACACCATACACGGAAGTATCAAAATGAAACCCGTCGATGTAACGGAGGACAACGATTGGCAGGCATTTTATACACTTTACCCTGAGTTGGCAGCCATGGGAGCTAACCCTGAATTCAAGCCGGGAGAACGGGTCCGAATTACAAAATACAAGACCACTTTCAAGAAAGGATATTTACCAAATTGGACAGAGGAGATTTTCATAGTTTCAAAAGTGGTGTATGCAGCTGGATTGGGAACGCCGCCAGTTTATAAGATAAAAGATCTGAATGGAGAGGAAATACTCGGCACTTTCTATTCCGATGAACTTCAGAGCGCCCTTTCGGAACGTGCCGACGAGCTGTACAGAGTAGAACGAATTTTGAAGACGAAAAAAATTAGAGGAAAGAAATATTATCTGATAAAATGGAAAGGTTATCCGGAAAGTTTAAATAGTTGGGAGCCAGAGGAAAATGTTATTAGAACTTCGTAACCTTCCGAAGGAGTAGTCGACAAGTTCCTGTGCTGGTACTTGGTAAGTACTACTCAAGTCCGAAAGTTATTCAATAAGTACCATGGAAGAAGTCTTAATTTCTTGAAAGCCGAAAGTGTCAGTTTACCACCCCGCTTCCAACCACCTGGCCAAGTATTTATCATGTACTGTCGTAAGTAATGTTCACTTATTGCATCTTTTTGGCCGTATGTGGATGAGGTGGTACAGGGAGGATCCTCCGGATCCTGAACATGTTAAGTTTGCAAGATCTTCAAAGCGACTTCTCATGTTGCCATGGTCCGTTCTTTCGAGTCCTCCTTGTTCAGCTTTATCGATAAGTTCTGGTTGAAGTATAATGTACACAACTGACATGAGCCATAGACAAGTAACTTCAAAGTCTTGCCTTTTCATCATATCAAGTGCCTGTAAGTCAAAGGGAGCATTATAAGCACACACAGTTTCACAAGCATTAAGAAGTTTGTGTAGATTCTTGAGTGAGACTTGAGATTGTTCTAGTTGTTCTTGACCAGGTGGATAATAAGCTTTTTCAACTTCCTCCTCGCCGAAACCGTTTATTAAAAATCCCTGGCTGCCGCTATCGCGTGCCGAAGGGCCGCCCCATGCAATTCCAATGTCAAAAGCTCGTGAAAATCTACTGGCCCGACTGTCTCGGTATCAATTGTTGGATTGAGTATATTCTTGTGAAGGGCAGGCGTAAGAGATTGATGAATTACCAAACATGGAAGTCTGTAGTCATTACAAAGTTCTAAGAAAACTTTTATGAACTTATCATGAATCTCTTCTAGGTCTTTTAAGGTGGCTATTTCATATTGTCTTGCTCGAGTCAGAATATTCTGCCTGCAATAATCCCAAGGCATATCTCTGAATATGATAATGAAACTATGTAAATGGTCAGATGCTCAAGAAACAATCTTTTTTTCTTCCGCTGACACGGAAACGCCCCGGATTCTAGAAAAAGTTAGATGTTGAATTATGAGTCACAATGAAGAGTCACAAATAATGTAGTTGGCTTTCCCAGCGGAGTCTGTACCAGCCCGACATTGTAAACTAAGAGTATGTTGTATAAACTGATTCTGAAAATTGGCAATCGAAACTTTCCCATTATAAAGTCGGCATGTTGCTAGAAAAACTAGTGTCAAATTCTGGTACGTGAGACGCAGCCAAATTTATTGCGTCGTAACTCTTACGACTTCCAGTTGGTCCATTTATGAATATGTATGACATTTTTGTTCTATATATCATAGAAAAAAAAATTTATAAAATTTTTTTTTTAGGATAGTATATAGTACAGTTACGATGGAGGTAATCAAGAATGAATATAAGATAAGAAAATTGTCTGATATACTTAAGCTCAATTTAAATAGGGGGCTAGACACTCAAAAGTACTGATACACCGCGGAATTCGCATATTTAGCAGATTATTCAGGTAACGTATTTGCTCAAGAAAACCCCTTCAGCAAAAAAAGATCCAGGTTTGGTTTCAATTATCTTAGAGAAGAATTAACAAAGGAATTTGAGGAAATTATAAAAAGAAAACGAGGGGAAATTGAGACAAAGTCTTATTATCAGTTTATTCTAAGGAGACTTGTTATCCATTACAATATATGATACTTATGCACATCATTCAAAGGTGCAGAAAAAGATTAGGCGAGAAACAAAATATTATAGTGGATTTTGATGACCTATCATAGAATAATTATTTTTTTCTTTTTAAAAATTTTAGGATAGTATATATTATAAAGATTATTATGGCCCGTCGATTACGTACAGCATTCAAGGGAGCAGTTTTACGAAAAGAATTTCCTGAAGTCAAGCGAGTCGTGGATATTGAAACGCTGGTGGATATCGAAGGTATGACCAAAGAAAGAAAGATGTACTCTGTTTATACAGATATGGAAGTCAAATTATTGGATCCGAAAAACGGTAATACACAAATTCGTACATTGCCTGTTAAATTAAAAGATACATACACAAAAGATGTAAGAGGATCGGAATCGGATGTGAAACAACAATTAATAGATCGCTACGACCATATGCTTGATACAATTAGCAATGTTGAGGGTTCTGGTCTCGTTCTCGAGGAGATACTTAATTTTGAAGTAATTCTAGTAGAAGTTTTACTCGGGGCCGGCGCTCCTACGGGAACGGAACGGATTCAATTTCCCGGATGGTTAAAAAATAAGCATTGTGTGAGCGATCTTATTCTACCTTTTGGCAGCGAGAATTGTTTTCAGTATGCCGTCGTTTCAAGTTTAAAGTTGGGCGACCCCGAGTTTCGCAAAAAGAAATGCGGTCAGGTAAGGAGAAACTGGAAGACGTATGACAAATTTATGGCCGACTATTGTTTTGATGGAATACCATTTCCTACGCCCGCCGATGAGACTGTATTCAAGCGCTTCGAGCAGCAAAATCCAGGCATCAAACTCCAAGTATTTCAGATCTACGAGAATGATCCCGCCCCGTCCGACATAACTGTGTTATATAGTAGCTGTAGCGGAGCTGATAGGAATCAAATAGCAAATATCTTACTGATAATCGGCGAAGACGCGTCCCGAAGGTGCCACTATGTACCAATTACTGCGTTAAATCGCCTTCTTAATTCTAACAGTAATCGAAAGAATGAGCGCAGACAGAAGTGTATTTGTATGGTTTGTAAGCAAGGTTTTAAGTCAACAGAAGAATTAGAAATACATCAGGTATACTGTGGAACAGACACGGCTCAGCCAGTTTTTCCTAAGGAAGTGTGTCAATTCGAAGGACATAAGAAGAAGTGCCCTGCCCCTACGTCATGTATGCAGATACTGAGGCAATTATTGAGAAAGACACCGGCCGACACCAATTCATATTTCGTATGTTATGATTGAACACTGGGGGCCGGGCCGTTCCAAAGGGAAGCCGAAAGTTTTTGTAAAAGAACATTCATTGGGCCTTAGTTAGTGACCACTACCTGACTTACAGATTGATATATGGCGGGTGCCACATGTGGGCAGGATGCGCTTACTATTTTCGAAACACCTGACATCACTTCTTGGTCTTTTGGCCAGAGGTCAATATATCTTTCTTTCATGAATTTGACTTTGTTTGTACCGTCTATTTACTGTCTGTTCTGTGCTGTTTTGTGTCTATGTTTACAACTATTGTCTTACAAATTTTGACCTAGTGTTATTGGATTATGGATTGATATGATTGCGATTATTCACAGGTACAGATTGTGTTACAGAATTTCTAAAGGATATGAAGAAAAGGGCTGAGAATTATTCGAAATCGTATTATTGGAAAATAAAACCGATGAAACATACTTCTAATTACAACGATCCAAACTGTATTGCATGTGGAGCCCAGCAAGCCAGATACCAAATAGTGAAGGATGAAAATACTTTTTCTTGTGAAAAGTGCCACCCATCAAGAACCATTCCTACATACTTTCACAACCTCAAGGGATACGATGGTTCTTTTATTTTACAAAAAAAATACATGAAATCAGGGATGTTGACGAACCAGAGCCAAATATCATAGCTAAGACGGGTAATGGTGGAATTATGTGTCTTATGAAAACATTTATTTTTAGTGCCTCAATTGTTGTCGATGGGGAGACAAAGAAACGTTTCTTTTCTATAAAGTTTATGGACAGTGCTCAGTTGATGTCTGGGTTGCTCGCGAAGTTGGCAGGATGGATGGATGGCAGTACCACTTTCGTACCCAGAGATTCAGCGGATGAAGGGTTTCTTTCCGTATGAATATTTAGATTCGGTTGACAGACTAGAAGAGGACCAGCTCCCGGAGAGACACAAATTTTATAGCGAATTGACGGAAGAGGGGATTTCGGAGTCTGATCACGAACATGCATTGCGAGTATGGGGTGAAGTTGGATGTAAGACGATCCGTGATTATATGGAATTCTATTGTGAGATGGACGTTCTACTTCTTGCAAATATATTCGAAAATTTCCGTGACACATGTTTAAAAGCATATAAATTAGACCCAGCTCACTATATGTCGCGCCCGCCTTGACGTGGGATGCTATGTTACTTTATACGGGCAATAAATTTAAACTAATTCAAGATGCTGAGCAGATGAATTTCATTTAGAGGGGGATTAGAGGTGGTATCAGCCAGTGTAATATTTATTATTTACAGACAAATCATCCAGCTTACGGGAATTATGATCCAGATAAACCGTTAACCGAAATAAAATATCTCGATTCTAATAATCTTTACAGATGGGCAATGAGTCAGGCAATGCCAATGGGCGGACTTCATTGGATGACGATGGAAGAATTCAGAAAAAATTCTGTAGAAATTTTTCATGAAAACTGTAGAATAAGACAGACCTGTAACATGACATCACAAGTTGCTAAGCAACATTCGAAGCCTACCAGAACGGTATTGTGAAAGTCCTACTGGAAAGTCCATGCTGGAAAAGGTATTGCGCAACATCCCTATTGGAACCCCTACGGTTCCGGTAGGGGTTGAAAATTTAACATAAGTGTTGTTCCCGTTCCGGTAGGGAGAAACATAGTGAAAAGGGAACAGCCAGCAGATATTGATAGAATTCATACTACATCCAGAAGACGAGAATCACCTCTGGAACAGGCCTGTTGCCTTTGTAAGAGCAGACTCGCTCCGGTAGGTTTTTACTTACATCTCAGTCAGAATCTATCTAACAAATGATCCGGAATGCTGTTCCGACAGATGTTCTGGGATTACCCAGTGAGTCATAGCTAGTGTATTGCGCAAGTTCCATTTTGGAATGTGAATGACCTGACTCAGCAGGGAATTTCCCACTGAGTTCAGGACAATGCACTATCTGCTGTATATGACTCATCGTCAGCTGTCGCGTGTACGTGAGTTCATATATAGGTCAGGGTCACTTCAGGTACGGAAAAATTCCCCCTACCTGTAGCTTTCACGTACATGTCTATACATGCTACGGAATTCCACATTGGATTATTTTTAGATCACCATCTGTTACCCATACCAGTGGCAAAGCCTATCTGAACGGGGTTGCTATGGTTACTGCACTGACACCTATTGGAACCTGTAGCGTCATGTTCTGGGGGAGGGAGATTTCCTCCCCTCCCCTGAAGCTTTTTCAGGTAAGTGTCCCAGTCATACACCTTTACTTAACTACTCCTGCTTTAACTCACTTGCGTGTCTTTGTGACTGATACATTATAATCAAAATGCAACGAGAATGCGCTTGTGTTGGCCATCGTTTTCTGTGCCTGTCATTCAAGTACGTCAGTTCAGATATTGAAACTTTGTTGCAAAGTTCCACCGCACGGCCGGTCGTCTTCGTAATTTCAAGAATAGATACATATTATGGGAAATGTCCGTGTCCAGCTTGGTTTGACTGCATTTATCTAGCTCGTCCCAAAGTGACTGACGCACATTTCAACCTTTCTGCTTGGTGAAAAACGTACTTATTGATTCGCCAAAGGCCTGTGGATTCGCTCATGTTTGCACAAGTGCTACATGGACATAGGAAAAAGTTTGACTCACCCTAGCCCTCTCGATTGCTAAATACAACCACGGTCCATGATGAGAGTTCTCGAATCAAAAACTGTGACCGTGCTCGAATACAAATATCTGCTCATTACATGACTTCATTGTTATACAAGATTTACGATTCCAAAGTCTGTCACCGTGATTTTCCAAAGTTTGGAGAAGAGCGGCATTTCCATCTGAATGATGAAACGACGTGACATGCAAAATTCCATCGCATATGTTCCGGGCATATGTACAGTAGAAATACGCTGCAGTTACGTAAGCTTATAAGCTTATACTCCAGAAAATTGCCAAAGGCGGCATAAACTTTCTGAAAGGATTTCCTAAACGTCCTACTTGGTACATTAGACACTGACTCGTGATATCCTGAAAAGTATTCTCTACAGTAATTCCAGTTTCTGTCAACATTTCATCATTTTTAAAGCTTAACGACACGATAGTACGAGATGGGAGACGTTATACTGTCACGCGCATGCACTTTCAATTGTGCATGCTCTGGGTTCGCGCCGCGCGTGTTCCTATAGAGAAGAACGTTAATCGCATCACGCAGGGTCTTTGCCAAACTACACTCACCTCTTATTCAGAATTCCAATACAGCTTCAATGAACTGTTATTAGATTTCTATATAATACTTATAGCCCCTAAACTTGTAATAATAATTAATATAAGTATTATAAAGAAATAATAATGCGAATAATTATAAGTTCGATTTGCATGAAAATTTCACCATAAGGGTATTTTGGGTCGAAAAGACCAAATATGATATCAATTTCACTGCCCCATGTTTCCATGGTAACCATTTTAGGGGTTGAAAATTTCAGTTTTTCTAATATCTCATTAAAAGTTACTTTGATTGATATGAAAATTATTTAGTGAGGGAGTTCGGGTAAGAGAGCACAAAAACCAGACAAATTTTAATGTTTCAAGTTCCCATGGTAACAATTTAGGGATTGAAAATGTGACTTTTTCCCTACTTCTTATTAAATAACTATTGATCGATGTAAAAATTGATCATAAGGGTTATTCTGAGTAGCACACCTAAAAAAATCACACAATTTAAAGGTGAGATGTTTCCATGGCAACCATTAAGGAGTAAAAATTACCAGTTTTTCAAAGATTCTACCTAAAATCCCGTAATCAACAGAAAGTGTTATATCAAAAGAATGTGTTATATCAAAGGGATATTTTGGGTTAGAAAGACCAAATATCCAGTGTAAAAATCCAGTAATCAACAGAAATATTATACCAAAGGGTTATTTTGGGTTAGAAAGATATAATATGATATCCAATTTTACTGCCCTATATTTCCATAATAACCTATTTATGTTTTAAAATTTCAATTTTTTTTCCAAATTCCATTAAATGTTATCCCAGTATATACAAATGCTCTCCTAAGTGTATTTATCAAAGCATGAACTCCATGTTCATTTTTGTTTTATGTTGCCATGGTAACAATTTTTTTTATTTAAACCATAATTCACTGTTTTTTATTTATTTCATTGATTTCTAAGTAACAACTTTTAACATTTGTTTATTTATTTCATTGATTTCTAAGTAACAACTTTTAACATTTGTTCTATAATAATAATAATTGTAATTTCTTTGCCTTCAGCTAGGAAGAATAATAAAGATAATGTATACTGGGGCCATTCTGGTCAAAATTATGCTTTTCGTTAATTTTAGTGTGTTAGAATTAATTTTATATAGACCAGAAATAATTTTTCAAGCATTTTTAATTTTGTTTCATGCAGTCAACCCAAATAAGTGTTATATAGTATAGTACTAACTTATTATGCATTCATGGAATTACGTTTATGCCTTCAAATAAGTTTACGTGCTAAAATTAACTCTGCTGGTATCTCAAATTAATTTTATGAACCCAATTCCCCTTAGCACCCAATGTACCATTATTTATCACAAGCAGTAACAGTAGCGCCTATTTTTTTTTAATTTCAAACATGATTCACTTGTACATATTTATTTTATGAATTCATAATTAACGACGTCTTAATATTCATTTTAAAATCATTTATTATGATTTCTTTGCCTCATTCCAGGAAGAATAATGAGACAAATTATTTCTGATCGTTTAACTAAAGTGAAATTATGACCATGTAGTGGTGCATTATTTTTTGTGTGACCTGGCGTGACCCCATAAACTCTATGATTAGCTAGATCTCCCTTTACATGGTAGCAACGGCTAAATTTGAACATAGTGCCTGTATACCGTTAAACACTTTTTTTTTAAACCCAGTAGGCCAAGACAAGGGGAAATATTACAAGTTAAATGTTTCGTGTTTAATACTGCCCTGGTTGTAAAGAAAATTAAACTAACACCAACTCTCAATGAATTGTGCCCTATTTCTCACTTGTGCCAACGTCGTAAGAAACACTTATTGAAACAATTTACCCTAATCTAAAGAATCGGCTGTCAATTAAACTGCGGTTGCTAACCAACGGAGATAAACAGTGAGACTAAACGTGCCCAGAAATACTAGCGCAATAGACTAATCGTTTTGGCGTGTGCCAACTCACTTATAGAAAACCGCAAAGACTAGTCGTTCTGGCGTGTGCCGGCTAATCGGCTAACAAAAAACAGGAAACTGCAAAACCGCAAAAGCGATAAAGAAATGTAAATAGCTACGAATAGTTTCTATAAAAATCTCTACACATGTGTGTCAACCTGGGGCCTATAGCACAATGGAATAGCCAGATTATTGTAAAAGGTGATAGTCATATCAAACTATTGACATGCGGTAAAAATAATTAATCTTTCCACCTTTCAGCTCGGTGAAAAACGCATTTATTGATTCGCCAAAGGCCTGTGGATTCGCTTATTTTTGCACAACTGCTACATGGACATAGGAAAATGTTCGACTCACCCTAGCCTCTTGATTGTTGAATATAACCACGGTCAATGATGAGAGTTCTCGAATCAAAAACTGTAGCCGTGCTCGTATACAAATGTCTTCTCATTAAATTACGTCATTGTTATGCAAGAGTTAGCATTCAAAAGTCTATCACCCTATTTTTTTTTAAAGTTTGGAGAAGGGCGGCGTTTCCATCTGCATGATTGAACGACGTGAAACGCAAAATTCAATCGCATATTATCCGGCATTATATTACCATGCCCTGCCCGTCTCATTTTGATTGGTCGAGCTGAACCATGTGACTGACCACAAATACACAGTAATGGTTTGTTTACATACCCGTGAATATGAATAATAAGATTAACAACTCAAAGTATCGTAACTTTACAGCTCAAACGTAAATCATAATCAATCACAAAATAAAATGGAGCACTTGTAGGTCAAGTTGAGATACTTTTTTTCTGAAAACATCTCCGGATTTGCCAATTTTTACAGGCCCGCGTGACAGTGCGTCGCGTATTGCTCAGTTTCTGGGGCCCAGTTGTCGTTCGCTCCGGAAATTTTCGCAAATTTTGACGGTTTTCTCGGGTTCGCTGATAATATAATGGAAATAACAGACTCCGCTCTGACCATTAACGTTTATTTGTGGGTGTGGGCTCGAGGAAAGCCAAATTAACGGGCTCGGCAAGCCTCGCCCGTTAATTTTTGGCTTTCCTCTCGCCCTTGCCCACAAATAAACGTTAATGGTCAGCGCGTCGCCCGTTATTTCTATAATTTGTACAGTAGAAATACTGTAAACGCTCCAGGTACGGTATAAGCTTATACTCCACAAAATGGCTACAGGCGGCATGAACTTTCTGAAAGGATTTCCTAAACGTCCTACTTGTTACCTTAGAGACTCACATGTGTTGTCCTGAAAAGTATTTTCTGCAGTAATTCCAGTTTCTGTCAACTTGCACAACATTTTAAAGCTCAACGACTCGCACGAGACGAAGAAGTTCCAGACTGCACGTTCACGCGCATATACGTACACTCAATTGCGCATGCTCATATTGTCAGCTGCACTGGCATAGACTCTCCACAGTCGCTAGCGCTGTGCCTTGTTTTGTGCGCGCGCGCGCGCGCCCACGCAACGATGGGCCTGTCACGCTACGCTGTGCATGTGAGCTGCCAGACACAGCGACCTTCGGTTTTTGCAAGTATATGAATATTCATAAGGGTAGTGACGTCAAAAGAAACATCTATCTAACTGGGCGGAGAGAATATATACTAGCTGGTAGACCTATTAATACGCGGTATGTTTTTATTTTTCATTTTTAATTTTATTTGGCTATGGTACTTGTAATTTTTTTTGATTAACGGATGTGTGGAGTTCCATAAAGTATCCGTATCAGGTTGAAATCCGACCGGTCGCTTGCAAGAACGTCCAGACCCTGGGATCGCGTCGCGATTCGCGTCGCGTCAATACCTGCTGGTATCGCTTAAACTGCTTAGTGTCACTTTTCCGACAAGCATTACCCTTTGGCTTAATGATATCCCCCCTCTCTCCGTACAGTATGATGCATAACTCTGCGCTGCACGTACGACAATTAGAAGTCACCCCTATTGACAAAATTAAAATAAACAACACCTCTTTTTTAGAATTCCCACAGCTTCAATGAACTGTTATTAGATTTCTATATAATACTTATAGCCCCTTAACTTGTAATAATAATAATAATAATAATAATAATAATAATAATAATAATAATAATAATAATTATTATTATTATTATTATTATTATTATTATTATTATTATTATTATTATTATTATTACAAGTTTAGGGGCTATAATTATTATATAGAAATCTAATAACAGTTCATTGAAGCTGGGGGAATTCTGAAAAAGAGGTGCTGGTTATTTTAATTTTGTCAATAGGTGTGACTTCTCATTGTCGTACATTTATTCTCTCCTCCCAGTTAGGTGTTCCTTTTGACATCACTACCCTTAGGAATATTCATATACTTGCAAAAACTGACAGTCGCTGTGTCTGGCAGCGCCTGCTCACAGCTGCTGAGCTGCACAGCGTAGCCTTCGAATGCAGGCCCATCGTGGCAGTCGTGGGCGTGTAGAAAACAAGGCACAGCGACTGTGGAGAGTCTATGCCAGTGTAATTGGCCTTGTAAACGTACCTTCAGCGTGGCATTTGTAGTTGTGGCGAAAACCATAAACCCTCTCCCTATGCTGACGTTGTTGGTTTTATTTTGTTCATGTGCATTAACTGTAAGCAATCAAGGAAGTTTTGGGATGGAAATAGAGCAAAGGCATGAGCTTCCATGAGATCTGTGCTACAAATATATCTTTACGCATGCGCACTCTTTTGCCAGCGTAACCTGCAAATATGAGCGTGCGCAGTTGAGTGAACGTGCTCGTGAATGTGTAGTGTGCACACTACGTCTCGTGTCATTCAGCTTTGCATGTTGACAGAAACTGGAATTACTGCAGAGAATACTTTTCAGGACATCACATGTGAGTCTCTAAGGTAACAAGTAGGACGTTTAGGAAATCTTTTCCGAAAGTTCACGCCGCCTGTGGCCATTTTGTGGAGTATAAGCTTAGGCCTATAGTTATACATACCTGGAGCGTATACAGTATTTCTACTGTACAGTGTACATATTGCCGGATAATATGCGATGGAATTTTGCGTTTCACGTCGTTCAATCATTCAGATGGAAATGCTGCCCTTCTCCAAACTTTGAAAAAAAACAGGGTGACAGATTTGGAATGCTAACAATTGTATATCAAGAATGACGTAATTTAATGAGAAGACATTTGTATTCGAGCACGGCTACAGTTTTTGATTCGAGAACTCTCATCATGATGGACCGAGGTATATATTCAACAATCGAGAGGGCAAGGGTGAGTCGAAATTTTTCCTATGTCCATGTAGCACTTGTGCAAAAATAAGCGAATCCACAGGCCTTTGGCGAATCAATAAATGCGTTTTTCACCAAGCTGAAAGGTTGAAAGATCCGTCCGTCACTTTGGGACGAGCTAGATAAATGCAGTCAAACCCAGCTGGGCAAATAATGTGACTTTGTTCTGGAAATTACGAAGACGACGTGCGGTGGAACTTTGCAACAAAGTTTCAATATCTGTACTGACGTACTTGAATGACTGGCACAGGAAACAATGGCCAATAAAAACGCATTCTCGTTGCATTTTGATAATGTATCAATCACAATGACACAGAAATTATGCCTCCTCCCGGCAGAAGGGCCATGGCCAATTTTTAGCCCTGCTACAGTATGTCTCAGTGCTGAAAAGGCCATGTTGTTGTCAGGTTGTCATGGCGACTTTTAAAATTTACATACAACTCTGAGAGTGAAACGGGTTATAGGTCACAGATCTTTTGAGTCCCACTGTCGTCCATTATACCTGTTTCCTTGGGTATTAAAGGTGTGCAAGTATACAAATCAAAAGACTAGAAAATTCACTTCATGGGCAGAATCTCGTAAAGTAGCCTTTTCTTGTCTGGTTAACGAAAAAAGATACCCCTGATCTAAAATATGCATGGTTTTAAATAAAAAGCTGTGGTTACTGAAATGGTTACTATGGTAACATTAAACAAAAATGAACATGGAGTTCATACTGTTATAAATACACTTAGGAGAGCATTTGCATAGTAACTGGGATTACTTTTAATGGACTTGGACAAAAATTGAAATTTTAAAACGCAAATAGGGTACTATGGAAAAACAGGGCAGTAAAAATGGATATCATATTTGTCTTTCTAACCCGAAACAACCCTTTGGTATAATATTTCTGTTGATTACTGGATTTTTACACTGGATATTTGGTCTCTCTGACCCAAAATATTCCTTTGAGGTTCCTGGATTTTAGGTGGAATCTTTGAAAAACTGGTAATTTTAACTCCTGAATGGTTGCCATGGAAACATCTCACATTAAAATGAGTGTAATTCTTTTGGTGTTCTAACCAGAAAAACCCCTATTATCAATTTTTACATCAATCAATAGTTCTTTAATAGGAATTAGGGAAAAAGTAACGTTTTCAATCCAATAATAGTTACCATGGCAACTCAAAACATTAAAATAAGTCTGGTTTTTGTGTTCTCTGACCCCAACTCCCCCCGCTAGATAATTTTCATATCAATCAAAGTAACTTTTCATTGGATATTAGAAAAATTGATATTTTCAACCCCTGAAATGGTTACCATGGAAACAAGGGGCAGTAAAATCGATATCATATTTGGTCATTTCGACCCAAAATACCCTAACTGTGAAATTTTCACAGAAATTGAACCTATTATTATTCGCGTTATTATTTCTATATAATACTTATATTAATTCTTCTTCTTCTTCTTCTTCTTCTTCTTCTTCTTCTTCTTATTATTATTATTATTATTATTACAAGTTTAGGGGCTATAAGTATTATATAGAAATGTAATAACACTAGTTCATTGAAGCTCTGGGAATTCTGAAAAAGAGGTGTTGTTATTTTTAATTTTGTCATAAGGGGTGACTTCTAATTGTTGTACGTGCAGTGCATAATTATACATAATACTGTACGGAGAGAGGGACATCATTAGGCCAAGGAGTAATTAAATGCTTGTCGGAAAAGTGACATAAAGCAGTTTAAAGCGATACCCAGCAGGCCCAGACTTTTAACTTGTGTGCGAACTTTATGGATACACATTCAATCGGAAGCCACAGAACAGCGCCACAAACGGCAAAAAATAGAGAGGCACCTTTTTCATCATATAGGCAGAAATCAATGTATTATTGCCTTATTTGTATTGTACGGTGATTGTTTTAACAGCACAATGGCAAATTAACTGTAATGTTATTAAAAATTACTTCAAACCATAACATAAATGATCAAAACAGGCACGTGCATATAGAATAAAACATTTTTTTTTTATTTCTTGAAGTGACAAGACTCAAATAAATTACATGTACCAATAACAAAGTTTCGGGCAAACATCTTTTACAAACTCTGAATATCAAAAGAAACTTATCCCACAAAGTTGCATTTTAAAAAAAGGGAAAAATAAAGAGCTAAACAAAAAATATAGGAAACGAAAAGGAAAGGTACACAGAAACTGAAAAAATACAAATTGAAATGATCAAATACCTTTATTTTAAATACAATCTGAAAAATACAGACAAAATTAAAAGTGAGAAATACTTGAAATCAAATGGACACCTGCAACTTCCAGGGTCGTTGTATTCTGTACATAGATAAGCAAAACAAGGTTATTTACATCTGTACTTGTTAGTATATATACTAAATCATAATGAAAGCATTTAGAAGTATTTCATTCTTATTTTCATGCTAAAAATTTAACTTTTCCAATGATATTTCATGTATGATAAAACTGAAGGAAGTTTCATTTGAACATGTGAAAACATCCTAAAATGGTAAGTTTACATTTAATATATCATTACATATACGGGACTTACCACAAAGATGACTTTTCAAGCATCAATTTTAAATTGAACAAGTCGTTGATGGCACAGTCCCCACTTGTTCATTGGTACTTTAATTAAAAAGTCCTCGGAGAGGATAGAGTCCTCTTCATTAATTAGGTCTATGATAAAAATACTGTGATACAGATGGCGCTAAATGGCCAAGAATGAGTTCTACGGTGGTAAAAACATAAAACCAATGTAGGCCGCCATCCTAATTACAAAAGGTCATTAAATGAGTCAATTAGTAATGAATCAACAGGATGTTGCCGAACATTTTTGCATACTATCCTAACACTAATAGATTATCACCGGTACCATATTTCATAAAGTTTGATGCAGTATTTACAAACTACGAGATTAACATCTGTACCGAGTTTTATCAAATTTGATGCAGTATTTGTGGATATATAACTCTAATTAGGAAGGTTTATTAAATAAGCAATTACAAATTAATTAAAATGACACTGATAAATACCTTTTTCATTGTTAAAGCAATGTAAGCTTAACATGTGTACAAAGTTTCATGAAATCTGATGCAGTATTTCTCGACATATCAGTCTAATTATGAAACTTAGGTAATTGACATGATACTGCTACATGCCGTTCAACACATTACGGGAAAGCTCCATTAACTTAGAAATACCCGACTTCCCTAGAGGATCAATTTCACAGACCTGCCTTTCCTACAATGGCACTACAATGGCACCAGCTGGATTAGATAAACATAACAATGGAACATTCACACCTTGGGGATTAAAAGTCTTCTGTTTGTCACCCGAGTTGGTCAGGCAAGGACTCGGGTTTCAGGTACCATGCAAGTTAATGCAGCCTTCCCCTAATGAAATCAATGTGCATATGTATGACATGGGTCAATGTCCTTATACCAACTTTGAATGATACTGGTGGAAAGATGTCTGAGTTATGGCTCTGTACATGAAAAGATCGGAACAAAATGGCAGCCATGCAGCCATATTTAATCTTACTGTCTAAAAAATCTATATGCATATGTATGACATAAGTCAATGTCCATGTACCAACTTTGAATAAAATCGGTTGAGACTTGCCAGAGTTATGGCTTTCGACATGAAAAAAAAAAACATAACAAAATGGCCGCCATGTGGTCATATTGGGGTATCTGCTAAAGTGCGGGCTGCGGGTTGCGGGCTGCGGGTTGCGGGTTGCGGGCTGCGTGCTGCGGGTTTTTAGAATTATGGCTAGATTTCTAATATATGTAATATGGCATTAGTATATAAGAAATAAAACCTTTAGAAGGTGTCTATTATCAATAATCATGATCAGGTCTATCGTACAGTATCCCTTTTCCTGCCAAGTCCATATTTTCAACATCAGGTCAAGATGGTTAAAATTAATGAAACACAACATATTCCATATTGTGTATTTTAACATAATACTGTACATTTGAAGGCTGTTGAAAACATATATGCTGTAAAATTGATTTTTTGGACTAAAGATGCTATAACAGACCATACCAAGTGGGTGAAAATACGTCATGTTTCTGAAAAAAAATCAAAATCTGCTAAACTAAAAGCGGCGATTCCGAGGACCAATTTATTTGTTCCGAGCTGCCTGGCCATCACAAATAATTTGGGATCTGAAATCACTTTTCTTTCTTGCCATGGATGTGAGTGAGAAATAATACCAGACTGACAAAAAAAATTCGCGCCTCGGAAATGTCGCCACTTATCGCGGAATGAAAATTGTTACATTTCTAGTATCAGGCCATAGGAAGTAAATTCTTTGTAATGCATCTATTCACAATTCGGTTCTAGGGCAACACATACAGAAAATTAAACAATGCCTACTTAAATGCAATGTGTAAGGAAAGATTTGACTTCAAAAAGCGTAGAAGTGTTGTGTATTTAAATGCCGTGTATTTTTCATGAAATCTTTAAAAAGAAAAGACGTACGACAATGGACTTAGCTTACTTTGCCGTTTCGGTTCAACCGAGGTCACGACCACAGAGAACAACATTCCGCTAACATTTTACGCGAGAATTTCAGCGGGAAAAACACGTCGGTGCGTTGACTTATTTTCAGGAATCGATCTAATAGGAATATTTTGGATGAGTTTGTGTTCTGCAGCTCTCAATAATTGTGTATCTCCTAATATCATGAACATATTCTATGACTTGCACCTGCAGCATGATAGTCGCTCCATATGCATTTGATCCAGTGTGACTATGAAAAGTTTCCTAGGACTATTATCGTGTTCACCACAATAAAATAATTTTAAACGGCATTGAAAACGATTCTGAAAATTGTGCTTTTATCGGCGGTTAAACTAATCTGAAGTGTGAGAAGGGCATGGCATTCTATGAAAAAGTAACAAATTATTAGGCGTGTCGAGTTTCAAGTTGACGAACCGAAGTTCATCTCCCAGTTCATCTGTGCTGTCAACGATCCGAAACTTACTTTTAAACTATCCGTCCTAATCATTACATAAAACGTTAATATAGCGAGTTGTTGTGAAATCTGTCTTGTGTTCATATTATTACTCATCCGTGTTCAGTCATATCATTTCGAAAGCTTCGATCGGCAGTGCGCTGTGCAACGGCGAATGTTGGATGGGAAATGGACTATTCTGACGTTGGTGGTGCTTTACCAGATGTAAGCTAAAATAACGCATTATTCAAGAAGTTCACGGCTTTTATTCCATAAACAAATACATCTAGATACTATTTTAGCATTTATTCTATCTACTAGCGAAAATGATACCAAAAATCACACATTTTTTCATGCCCGCAACCCGCAGCCCGCAACCCGCAAAATAGCGCATCCGTCATATTGGATCATAACGTGAAACAAATCGACATACATATGTATAACATGAGTCATGTCCTTGTAACAACTTTGAATAAAATCGGTTGAGATATGATTGAGTAATTGCTCCGTACATGAAAAATTGTAACAAAATGGTGGCATGGTGCCATATCGTGTTCATATGTATGACATAGGTCAAAGTCCTTGTACAAAGTTTGAATAAAATCCATTTAGACGGGCCTGAGTTATGGCTAAGGACATGAAAAATTGTAACAAAATGGCTGCCATGCGGCCATATTGGATCATATCATGAAACAAATTGATATGCATATGTATGACATATATCAATGTCCTTGTACCAACTTTGAATAAAATCAGTTGAGATATGCCTGAGTTATGGCTCCGTACATGACAAAATTGTAATAAGATTGCCGCATGGCAGCCATATTGGATAATGTTGTGAAACAAATTGATGTGCACATGTATGATGAAGGTTAATGTCCTTGTACTAACTTTCAATAAAATCGGTTGAGTTATGGCTCTGTACATAAAAAATTGTAATAAAATGGCCGCATGGCGGCCACATTGGATCATGCATATGTATATATATATATTGGACGTGCATATGTATGACATATCAAGTAATCCTTGTACCAAGTTTGAATGAAATCGCTCCATGTCTCTCTGAGATATCTGCGTGAACAGACGGATGCATGGACGGACAAACGCACACACTGACACACGCTGGACATGACCAAACCTATAAGTCCCTCCGGACGGTATCTGGGGACTAAAAATACAAGCATCAATTAGTAAAAATATGATTCATAGAAAGAACCAGATTTCAATGTTTTTATTTACATATTGGTTTGTTATTGACTTAATTAATTTGTTCTTTACATGTTTATTTTATCATGATTATCTTTACTTTTATCACTATGGCCATCATTATTTCACGTTGCTTATTTGGTTCTGTATGACCCCTTTGTGTTTTTGGCACTTTCACATGACTTGAATTGGTCATCACATGATGCTCCCTTACCATAAGTTCTAATTTCTTTAAACCATTATGGCCAGGTACTTTACTATACCGTCCATTCCCTTCCTAATCTCATGATGGATACTCTCTACACCGTTCTGTGAGGAAACCAAAGCCAAACCTGTGTTTTCAAGCTGAGGATGACATGATCTTCTAACATATGCATTTTGGGGGGTACACTTTCATTAGGACAGTGTTCTCTGTAATATGCCATTAAATGTGATATGTTTGGCAGGCTGCAAATTTTGAAAATATTGGCTTATACAGACCACAAATGTGTGCAGCCTGTTCATTCAGCTATGGGTATATTCTTGCTGTGGTCCTGATGACGCTCTTGCACAACGTTTGAATGTTTTCTTCCTGAAACACAAAAAATAAAAAAAGGATATGATAACTTTCTTTCAAAGAAGCAAACAGAGTTGTTTCACTGAAAGTAGGTCAAAATAATGTAGACGAAATACATCTTCTGTAGTATATATATAACACACAATAAATCTGACACTGAAAGCTTGATGACAAGCAGAATACTGAACCTTTTAATGACTTAAGCAACAAACAGTGTACAGTTGTAAAACACATACTTTACAGCACTTGTTCACATGATTTCCGATGAATGCCTACCCGTGGTAAGAATGACTTCCAACACCAAATGACTGCAGAGCTTGGTCAATACCGCAGACAACAAAACCACATTGTTTTGGCAGTTTCGCTTTTACGTCTGTAGCTTCAGATATCTAAGAAAACAAAGATAAACACTGTGTTGTCTGGAAATGACTGCACTACAAATGTGCACAAGCCAAAATTCTGAAAATGCAGCATAGACATGACTGTGCACTTGAGATTGACAATGTTATTGCTTATCATCACAAAAATGATCTTACTTCTGGTATCAATATGCCATTTTCAAAGATGAAGGAGACCCTCTGAGATCTCAGGTTGCTAGACAGGTTATCTGTGGGTGTTCACACATGATACAGGAAATTTAACACCTTGCTAACAAACATTACATGTTTGTTTAACATGGCAACTATTCCAGTTTGATAAAAAGTTTGACTTGGCTAGCAACTCACTGCCACAAATTAATTGTGTCTCACAAGATTTCAAAATTATCACAAAATCATGTATTTTCATTTTGTTAATGTAGTATGGTCTTCTATTCATAAGTACTAACCTTCCTGTCAGCTTCTTCACTGAGTTCCTGCACTTTCTCATGGGCTTTTTTAACTTTGCCCAGGTCTTTAGTGCCACTGTTGTCGTCATCATCATCATCATTGTCACAGTCATCATCAGCAAGGAGAGCCTTTTCAACACTATCAGCCAAGGTCTTAGCTTCTTCTTGGAGTTCTTTCGCTTCACACTGTAATGTCTCGACTTGTTTCAACATGGCTACATATATGTCAAATCCAGCAGGCTTCAGCACGGGTTCATCAATGTCATCATCTCTCTCCAGAGTCGTGATGATCTTGATATCCAGTACTGCACAGCTAGCTTCCATCATGGTGAAAAACTTTTAAAACAAGCCAGGACTGATGTGCAACCTGTGATAAAATATAAGGGTTAGCACATGTATCTTTTACTTTTAATGTATGACAATATCTTGTAACTTTCATACCTACCTATTTATGAAGAAAACACTACATACAAATATACAACAACTAGATTGATCACAAATGCTGACATATGTGCTGGCTTCATTGTCAACTTGCTTTCGCATATAGCTTCACTAATAAACTTCTATTTGTGCACACCATTATGGACATAGTGGCATGCATACATGTAGATAGGTCACAGTGTGGTCTGTTGAACTGTTCAGAGAAAGGTAAAGTGAACTGATTGAAACAGAACAGAGCTATATGTTTAGTTGGTCAATGGAAGCAAACAACATAGTGGATTGAATTGATTAGTACATACTCTGTGCAGTGGTACATTGAAAAGTGGCTTTCTGACACTATTGTAGTGCTGCATGGCATGCCTTAGGTTTCCACCAGTTGAAAGAAATTCACTGTGACATTTTCTGATATCATCAAGGTTTCTCTTCTCCATTGATGACAATGGTTGTTCCTCCTTCGACAACTGTGCTTGTTCCTTGCTGATCACACAGCATACGCAAAAATATTTCCCTAAAATATTTCAATGTGAGGAAGACAAGGAACAAAACTGACATAATTATTTAAAAACCTTAGTAGGTATAGACATGACTGGTGTCCATGAAGTCAATTTGATGTGCATGTGTGAACTCTTGGAGAGGATGTACCTGAATATGCAAACTTATCAATTTAAATATTTATTTCAAAGAAATTCATGGTTACTACATTTTGCATTGCCAGTATACATATTAATACTATGTGCAAGAATTAATTGAGAAATAAACACAAGAATTTCTACAGAGGAAAATAATCATTTGTCAATAGCTTGCAAATATTTATCAAGATCTGACCCACTGTGTACCCCTTCCTTTAAATTTATCTGACTAATCAATGTTAGCTGTGAATGTCTTAAGTCAACCAAAAACTACAACAAATTATCATAATTGTGTTCTACAGCATATCATACACAATGCATGCTGATTATTAACAGTCGCACATATTGCAAACTGATAGGTCAAGGATGTACACATGTAAATCATAGTAAAACTGAAGTGTACACAATAAACTGCCTGTCCTGTCAGTGCCTCAACTTTTCTTACGTATAAATCATAGCATGCAAGTATACATTTCATACCATTTGGTCCAGACAATCCATAACTCTTGGCCAGATACTCATAATCTCCCATCATCCGTGCTAATAGTGTCTTGTCCCTGAAATAAATCAAAGTGGAATGTAAGACAATTGTCCACACCATTCTAAATTAATGCCCATGTTTCTACACATTATGGAGGTAGGAAGAGACCTCCATGTACACATCAATGCATTTTGTACATGCAAGAAAACAACTTTGCTTTTTGTACTATTTAATGTAGGTATCATATTTATGCTGCATAAGTTTGGTCAGATTTGCACATTGTTTTTCAGATTTTTGGATCAGCAGTATAATGCATGTATTAAACTTGGATAACCAATATGTATGTATCTTAAGTTCCAAATATTGTACCAAAATAGATATATGGTACAATCTGTTCATTGTTTAGTAAAACACAGTATGCATGTTTAGACTTACTTCCACTTTGTGCCATCCAGTTTGTCTACCTGCCTCTGTTAACAGCTAAAGCTATTTCTAAATTGTAATAGGAATCAGGGGCTGCAAATGTACTCCAAATCACTGTATTATCTGCTACATTTGTATTACTGATGTTAGCAACTTGGTAAACCATTCTCAGGGTTCCCTGACCCTTGTCCCCACCTAACTTATCCAAATTTCACTGGTAGTATTGTACCATGCCGGTAAGTTTGCTAGACCTGAGACAAATATGAACAAGATGCAAAAACAACAGTAACACATATATTCAGTAATATGTGATAACAAGATTACTTATCCACAGTCTTTCTCTACATAATCATAATAGAGTTTGCACACAATCCCAAAAGTCTGACTGCAAGCCTGCTGTCCCAATATTAATACTCATGTGCTTATATAAGAGCATATAAGAACAATCTAGAACTTTTATTGACATACTAATTACTGTTCTAAAATTCTCTCTCTTACACAACTAATTAAATTTCCAGAAAATTCCAAACATGACTTATTAAATTCATGGTTGTGAGGTCAAGAAGGACAGTGACCTTGATGAGTGTGGGGGAAAATGACTGCATAACATACCTCACTTCCAATATTCACATGCCATGCCTTGAAGTAACGCCGTAATTTCCTCTTGGCAGCCCATGTTGTTCCCATAGCAACTTCCAAATGAAGGCCAGCACCTGGAGGTATGTCAGAAGTGAGTCCCAAGATCTGGAGGATTTTCCTTCTTGTCCTTTGTTGGTGTCTCACCTCCTCTCACTCAGCTGCAGCATCGCATCACCACCACTGACAATGTCTCTCCTCTGACTTAACTGCAACACCCTCTGACGTCTTGTCCTAGTGCTAGCTTCTGAGGTTGTTTTTCGTGGCTTTGGTGTATATGTTAAACACAATGGCTGAAAAAAATCACACCAAAAATTGAAAAACCAAATTTATCTTTCAAAAGTATATGTGGGTGATAAATTCATGAAATTGGACTAGCTCATTACTTGATGAAATTAATTTGTTGAACCACTACCAGGTCACACATGTACTACAAAACCAAATAAATGTTATTACAAATACAAATTTACAAATTATCATATTCCATGATAGCTTTATCAGAAGAATTTACTCCAAAATCTAACTGTATATTGATATGTGGGTATAGATCAGCAAGAGTAATGCTGGTAAAAAACTCACCTGGCCCTTGGTTTTAACCTTTATCAAACTATCATCACTTCTGTTTGCTTCTATTTTTTTCTTGACAAGTGTTGTTGCCATTTCTTCATACTGTGGCAGCATATGCACCGCTGATACATTCTGCAACACAATTTCTGCGGCCTTCACTGCACATATATTGTTCTGCCTATCCCTTGATGTTTCATCATTTGATGTCTCGGTATTGATGGTGTCAGGAATGGGGACTGGAGTATGGTGGCTTCTGATGGGAAATGGGCTCACTGACGAGAAGCAGTGGTCTCCAGCAATGGACTGGTGAACACACCGTTCCGTGTTGTGTTGCAGATCTTGCAGTGGCACAACTGACTTACAACCGACATTCCATAATCACATGTGACTGTGGCATTTGATAGCATGTTTGCAAAGGCAATGGGGGACTTACAATAGATTCACACATAATAGAGAGACGGCACACAGACAGGATGAAGAAACTTGCAACCACTGACACAAACATTCAGCACAAAACACATGTGGTCCATCACACAAAAGTTGTATTGGTCCATCTATTATGTCTTTGCAAATGGGACACTCCATTTCTTCAATGAGATCATTGAACCTCTGTCTCTGCAAGAGAATGAATCTTCTCATCTTTTTTCCTGCCCTCTGTTTTTACAGCTGCTGTTAGATTTGTACTGCCATGAGTTTCACTCTGTAGTTTCCCTGTCTTTCCTGTCTCCTTACCAGTGTTACCAGAAATGTCACTGCCTTGGTATTGACTTGGTCTGCCCCTGTTTTTACTGTCTTTCTTTTTCTTTCCTGCCTTACACAATGCATCACACACCGCACATCTCCGTACTCTACAGTGTCTGGACCATTTCACTACGTGTGTCCCTGGCCGATAGGTTTTGTTATTGCTTTCTGCCTGCTGCCATGAAGCAATGACTCTCTTACAGAGACAACAAAATTGGACGGGTGAACATCAGAATGTCTACACTAAAACTGTACTCTAAAACAATTCTTTAACTCCACGATAAAATTGGAGCATGGATAACTTGTGCCATTTATTTTCCGTGCACAAATACGACACCAGTTTTTTAGCACACGAGCATGAAATTCGAATGACATTTTCACAGTCTAGGCCAACAGACGATTGAAAAAGGCGCCAGAAAATATGCCAGTGTGTAAACAAACCCGTTACCAGGAGACGAGACATGCGTGATGGTCCGAAAAACTATGCTCAACTGCAACGCACATATGGACGTAAATAAAAAACCACAAGCATAAAAAATAACCCATGACAAATCACGCCATGAAATGTACTGATTAAATCACGGTTAAATCGGTTTCAATCTTGTTAAAATTGATTTACTTAAAATCTGAACCTCGTAAATTACACAACACATTAATGAAAATACTTACAGACCGCCTAGCTGCAAAATTGTAGCTCTACGGCGAGGCGGTCGATGAGTTTTGATTTTTGCGACATCGCTCACCAGTAGAGCTACAATGCCGAAGGCCCTGTAGCATACAAAATAAGCGCGCCACTCATGGCGCGGCATTTTCATGTAAATCCCATATATTTACTGCATATACATTGAGCGTGTTTCTGGGAGCCGCCATTACCGGAAGTTGGTAATGGCGGCTCCAAGAAATGTTTTTGGAACGCGATCGACGTGTCTGAGCAAATACCAAACCCCATAAACGACAAGGTTAGTGTAGTATAGTGTTTAGTCTTCAGTAGTGATAAATCGGTACGACCAAATGCAGTACTCACCGACCGCCTCACCGTAGAGCTACAATTTTGCAGCTAACAGACCGCCATGCTTTATGTTATCAAGTTGTCCGTGCTAAGAAACTTCTCCTGCAAATGTCGCGAGGTCAAAGGTAAACTAGCGATAAACATCCAGCTATGCTGAGTATGCCACCTTATTAATTGAGAACAGCTTTCACTATCACATTTGAATGCATTTTTTAAATGATTATGGGTCAGAATTCGAGGAACAACACGCGCACGGCGAGCGATCGTCTCGGTATGCACACAATACGATGGCCGCCATCACTGAGAGTGCGTTCGGCTGTTCGTTATTTGTTTGCTCAACCTAAGTTGCCAAGTCGGCCGCGCCGGAAGCAAAACACAGGTGACGTAGTCTGCCAGTATGAGCATGCGCATTGAGCCTGGGAGCGCGAGAATGTGTATAGTACCGTAGTAAACTGTCTCGCGCTATCATGTCGTTGAGCTATAAAATGTGTGCATGTTAACAGAAACTGGAATTACTGCAGAGAATACTTTCCAGGACATCACATGTAAGTCTCTAAGGTCCCAAGGAGGACGTTTAGGAAATCATTTCAGAAAGTTCACGCCGTCTGTGGCCATTTTGTGGAGTATATACGTACCTGCACTGGCTGCAGCGTAACAGTACTTTCTACTGTACAGTGCACATATTGCCGGATAATATGCGATGGAATTTTGCGTTTCACGTCGTTCAATCATTCAGATGGAAATACCGCCCTTCTCAAAACTTTGAAAAAAAAAGGTGACA
The DNA here is from genome assembly GCF_041260155.1 of Ptychodera flava. Taxonomy (NCBI): domain Eukaryota; kingdom Metazoa; phylum Hemichordata; class Enteropneusta; family Ptychoderidae; genus Ptychodera; species Ptychodera flava. The sequence goes on along the minus strand of NC_091929.1, from coordinate 52,976,778 downwards.
GGTTTGGAATGCTAACTCTTGTATATCAAGAATGACGTAATTTAATGAGAAGACATTTGTATTCGAGCACGGCTACAGTTTTTGATTCGAGAACTCTCATCATGGACCGTGGTTGTATTCAACAATCGAGAGGGCTAGGGTGAGTCGAACTTTTTTCTATGTCCATGTAGCACTTGTGCAAAAATAACCGAATCCACAGGCCTTTGGCGAATCAATAAATGCGTTTTTCACCAAGCTGAAAGGTTGAAAGATCCGTCCGTCACTTTGGGACGAGGTAGATAAATGCAGTCAAACCCAGCTGGGCACATAATGTGACTTTGTTCTGGAAATTACGAAGACGACCGGCCGTGCGGTGGAACTTTGCAACAAAGTTTCAATATCTGAACTGACTACTTGAATGACAGGCACAGGAAACGATGGCCAATAAAACGCATTCTCGTTGCATTTTGATAATAATGTATCAATCACAATGACACAGAAATTATGCCTCCTCCGGCAGAAGGGCCGTGGCCAATTTTTAGCCCTGCTACAGTATGTCTCAGTGCTGAAAAGGCCATGTTGTTGCCAGGTTGTCATGGAGACTTTTAAAATTTGCATACAACTCTGAGAGTGAAACGGGTTGTTAATAGGTCACAAAACTTTGAGTCCCACTGTCGTCCATTATACCTGTTTCCTTGGGTATTAAAGGTGTGCAAGTATACACATCACAAGACTAGAAAATTCACTTCATGGGCAGAATCTCGTAAAATAGCCTTTTCTTGTCTGGTTAACGAAAAACGAAAAGATACCCCTGATCTAAAATATGCATGGTTTTAAATAAAAAACCCCTAAATGGTTACCATGGCAACATGAAACAAAAATGAACATGGAGTTCATGCTGTGATAAATACACTTAGGAGAGCATTTGCATAGTAACTGGGTTTACTTTTAATGGAATTTCGAAAACTTTGAAATATTAAAACGCAAATATGTTACTATGGAAACACAGGGCAGAAAAAATTGATATCATGTTTTGTCTTTCTAACCCAAAATAACCTTTTGATATAATATATCTGTTTATTACTGGATTTTTACACTGGATATTTGGTCTTTCTAACCCAAAATATCCCTTTGCTATAACATATTCTGTCGGTTACTGGATTTTAGGTGGAATCTTTGAAAAACTGGTAATTTTTATTCCTGAATGGTTACCATGGAAACATCTCAGATTAAAATGATTGTTTTGGTGTGCTAACAAGAAAAACCCTTATTATGATTTTTTACATCAATCAATAGTTCTTTAATAGGAATTAGTGAAAGAGTAACATTTTCAATCCCAGAATAGTTACCATGGCAACTCGAACATTAAGATAAGTCTGGTTTTTGAATTCTATGACCCGAACTCTAGACTGAAAGATTCAGTCGCGTGCGGGCGCTCCGGCGCACTGCGACCTACGACCCTTTACCACGACTGAAGGCACACTGTTGAAATCCTGTTCTCCAACAAAATTTTGTTGGAACCAATCGTATTACAGAAACGAGTTAATTGACAGTATGTAGGGTAACAAGACCGCCCACATCGCTCACTCAGTGCGTGATCGTGATTAGCATATTCAAAACTGTCGCCTGGCTTTTGTCCCGCCTATTAGCTTATAGCATGTCTCGTTTGTCAACAAACACAACGTGTTTTCTCAAACTCGAAGTATTGAAAATCAAACGGCCGAAGCTATACTCACGTTGACGTCTGTGGCTAGCGTTCCGATTTGATCATTATGGCCGATCCGAACAATCGCCGACTCGCATTGCCGAGGCAGTCAGTAAATGTTCTGATGTAGGCCTATCCTATATAATATTATGTTGAAAAGAGAGCAAAGAGACGCACTCAAAGAGTTTTTGCGGCGACAGAGATGTATCCGCTATTTTACCAACAGGGCCCCACGCTATGGGAAATCTACGATTTACACGCTGGCACCCAAAGTTGAGGACACCGTTCAGGATCGATCACCGTTCAGGATCGATCGCTCTGGGGATTTCGCCCCTGATTTAACTCATGAAAGATCAAGTGCAGAAGTGCAGCGAAATGGGTGTGAAGGCGGCTTTGATCGGTTCAGATCTCCGAAACGACGTACGTACCAAGGAACAAATTGTGCGTGGTAAATTCCAGGTTGTGTTCAATTCACCATCTCTCTTCCAGGTTCACCAGAGAGGCTATCATGACGAGAGAGAGTGGCGGAGATTACTCAGTTGCGATGTCTATCAAGAAAATCTTGTTGGAATTGCCATCGACGAAGCACACTGTGTTTATTTTTTACAAAGGCAGGCTCCGCTGTGATGTCCAGACGTCAGTTCCACTGTAGAGTTGCTTCAGTTTCTCGGCGATATCGGTCATTTTCGAAAAGATCGACCTTTCTTCCGAGAGTCTACAGTCTCTACGCAGACTGCACATTCTGCTGCGCTCAGCGCGAAAGTAAAAATGTGAAAGAGGCTCCCCACCTAACTATCCAAAATGTTTTTGTGTCGAGTTTGTGTTTGATTCGTTTCAAAAATGTGTTCCTACATTCTTATCCGATTGTTTGTGTTAATAAAAATGTTTGTTTCGCCTCGGATTTTTGTAGGGAAGTTTGGATTAGTGTGTACGGTAATGTTTTGTTTGTGTAGAGTTGCTTCAGTTTCTAAATATCGGTCGTTTTCGAAAAGATCGACCTTTTCTTCCGAGCTCCCCACAGACTGCACATTCTGCTGCGCTCAGCGCGAAAGACGCTATGGAGTTTTTTTTTATAGGCGTCAATGGAGCCATACAGACAATTGTATCTACATGTAAGTTTTTTTCTCCGACAAGCGGCTAGCCTATAAAGCTTACACACACGTGTCCTTGTGTTCACTGCCGAGTAGAGCAATTATGCTGCCGATGCAGTTGATTGACATTATTGTCTCGACTACCGCGTGTTCATTATGCCCGTAAACAGCCCACGTGAGCAATATTCAAATTACACTACCATGATTTACATATTTGAAAAGTCTGTGAAGTCAGTTGTGTGCGGTACTTTTTTTCTATGAGTTTGCCGCGGCCAAGTACTGTGTGCCTTCAGTCGTGGTAAAGGGTCGTAGGTCGCAGTGCGCCGGAGCGCCCGCACGCGACTGAATCTTTTAGTCTAACCCGAACTCCCCCACTAGGTAATTTTCATATATCAATCAAAGTAACTTTTCATGGGATATTAGCAAAACTGAAATTTTCAACCCCTAGAATGGTTACCATGGAAACATGGAGCAGTGAAACTGATATCATATTTGGTCTTTTCGACCCAAAATACCCTTATGGTGAAATTTTCACGGAAATTGAACCTATTATTATTCGCATTATTATTTCTATATAATACTTATATTAATTATTATTATATTAGTATAATTTGAAATATTTTAGGGCATATGTCGAAGTCAGACAATCTACAACTTAATTATTTTACATTTTTGTAACAACGTCTGCAATGCAAGCAAGAACAATTTTCAAGAGTTTGGTTGAAAGATTGTTATAACCAGCATTTTTACTTTCATTCAGTATAGAGGTGCTCTCAATCAACATAAAACAATCGGAGGAATCTTAGAATTGGCCAGCGAATCTCCAATTTTTTAACTAACACAGTTATTAATGAGACCCATGTCAAGCGAAACGCTAAGACTGGGGCAATACTTATGGATAAATATGTAACTACACATTAAAACCCTTGACAATATTGCTCTACCTGGTTAGAATTTCACCGTCATACAGAATAAAGGACATAAACGAGAATTATTATGAGGCAGAATAGTAGAGGGACTTCTGAAATTGTTTCTGAAAATGACATGATGTTCCAGCGTTTTGCATAAGAAATTGTGTGTACAACTCTGCTCTTTAAAGATCTATACAGTGGCCAGCCAACGCGAGACTTGTAGTGAGTAGCCTTAACAAAATGATATTTCCGGGCATGAATGAAATCAAGAATGTTTTGAGGGAACCATGATAGCTGTCTAATGCTTTTCACTCGTGCATATATGCAGCATACCTCTATGCAGAACAAAAGTATACGAAATGCAGATGTTTGCACACAATATGTACCCTTGACATGTGTATTTTGTTACTGCACGTACTAGTATACTTCACGTATTTGACAAATGTTCAGAATCAGTACATGTATATATATTGTTATTTATTAAATGTTTTGCCCAGTGCACCAATAACAATCAGGGGACGTGCATTTTACAGCAATTTTAATAATAATCATTTCAATAGTACTGAGATCCAAATCTATTCTACAAATACAAACAATTTGCAAGAGAGCCCTCCTTAGAAATGTTGTCTTTTCTTTTCAAAGCATACCCTGATACAATGAAGTCAAGTTCTTGGCGAGATTCTCAATGAAAAATGTTACCCAAAATCAAAAGGCTTGTTCAAATGGAAAGCAACAAACTGAGTTCGTAGATCTTGTTGGTAATATGTTAAACATTGCAGATATCGATGTTGAGACATTGGTAGGTTCTTTCAACATAAATGTGCGATTACACATTGATGGATATTAGTCGACAGTGTCTTTTAGCTTTTCGTTAATGGCACCTTCTTCTTGCCGAGTTCTTATACGCTATAACATCGCTTTGATTTATGGCCAGGTTTTCAACAGTTCGAATAGGAATTTACCAAGGATGTTAACAGACTTTTGTAATATGGCCCTATTTGGATTATCCGCCCGAGGAGAATGATTATTAATAATAATAATAATAATAATTATCTCTTACACGCACTACACATACGTCTCAGTGCGATTTACGCATTGAACATTAGGGGACGACTGCATTAACTTGCATGGTACCTGAAACCCGAGTCCTTGCCTGAGCAACTCGGGTGACAAACAGAAGACTTTTAATCCCTAAGGTGTGAATGTTCCATTGTTATGTTTATCTAATCCAGCTGGTGCTATTGTAGTGCCATTGTAGGAAAGGCAGGTCTGTGAAATTGATCCTCTAGGGAAGTAGGGTATTCCTAAGTTAATGGAGCCTTCCCGTAATGAAAAGAAACAAAACAAACACTAAAAACCAACAGCAATAAAAGCAAATGAAAACAAACAATGTCAAAATCTGTCAACACCTCTACGATTCTCGTACATGACTTGAGGTGATAAAATAAACAAAAGACGGAGAAAAATAATTATGAAAGCAGAAGAATAAATTAAAAAGTCCCAATTAAAAACCATACCGAAGATGATCCTAAAAACTCAATCACAAATATCGTTGATTAAAAAGACGACTTTTCTAAAATACGTTTAAAAGATTCAACAGATCTGGCGTTGTGAATCACAGGTGGCAGCGAATTCCACAGAACAGGTGTACATACAGAGTATGCTCTCTGCCCATATGCCTTATTAACTTTTTCATTAGGTGGCGCAAACCGCAAAGAGCCAGCTGATTTGAGATCTCTGACTCATGACAGCTCAGCTTTTTGTCATACAAATTTCTGCGAGAGCGTTTGCCAGCTTAATGAGTTAGTGGGTGTGTGTGTGTGTGGTGTGTGTGTGTCAATATGTACTGACTGATAACCATGAATTTTAAATTTGACGCCTAAACCAAGCATGGCCAGTGATAGGACAGAAACGCCGTTCCACTTATCACGAACACCCCCACCAAGTGTAACATTTTGTTTATCGGGTCCTAAACACGCTGAGCACAATCACCTAAGTTTTCTAGACAGCATAAAGAAAATTTTCACTGGCGCTTTACACAGTGTTGCATGACTATGCTTTCTCGAAGAAGCAGGTCTTTGATGCTGAACGAATATGACTAGAAAGTCTATTCCATAAGGAAGGAGCGGCATTCATCTTTGCAGTCGTAGCTCTCGTTTTCCCCGGACGAATATGGATTGCAAAGGGAAACTCCGAGTCGTGCAACGGAAAAAAAAACTTTTTCCGTCCCAACGTACGAGAGCTAGCTATAGCTGCTGCTACGGCGACATATGAGAAAGAACGATCATCATAATTTGAGTCTTGTTGGTTGAGTTAAACTTCGTCACTTGAACGTAGAGATCTGAATTCTGGTTTATGAAATCGAAAACTTTAGTGTATACACAGTTCCTCATAACAAGACTGGTTATTATAGTGTAATACTGTCAGTAAAATTGTCTCGGGTTTATTGGAGGAGAAAGGAAATTAAAGCTGCAAGCAGTGTTCGCGGGACCCAAGCGGTTAACATGGTAAAAAATCTTGCACTAATGATATTATGTGCAAAATTCGAGCTTGAAAAAGTAGGATTTTGAACATCATCTAATAGTTACTGTACGTTTAACTTGGAATTTAATATTTTACGGAAAATCCAATATGGCGGCCAAACCACGTGACCGATCAAAACGCCTTTCGCAAACTTGAAAGAGATCACACTTAAGATGTTACATGTCAAATTTCAGTCGAATAGGTGTGTTGGTTCTGGAGAAGAAGATTTTTAAAGATTAAATCAAGATTTTCTCAAAATCCAATATTGCGGCCAAACCACGGACCGATCAAAGAACCACGTGACCGATCAAAACGCCTTTCGCAAACTTGAAAGAGATCACACTAAGATGTTACACATGTCAAATTTAGTCAAATCGGTGTGTTGGTTCTGGAGGAGAAGATTTTTAAAGATTAAATCACGATTTTCGCAAAATCCAATATGGCGGCCAAACCACGTGACCGATCAAAACGCCTTTCGCAAACTTGAAAGAGATCTCACTTAAGATGCTACATATAAATTTTAGCTCAATCGGTGTGTTGGTTCTGGAGAAGAAGATTTTAAAGATTGAATCACGATTTTCCCTAAATCCAATATGGCGGCCAAATCACGTGACTGATCAAAACGCCTTTCGCAAACTTGAAGGAGATCACACTTAAGATGTAACATGTCAAATTTCAGCCGAATCGGTGTGTTGGTTCTGGAGAAGAGGATTTTTAAAGATTAAATCACGATTTTAACAAAATCCAATATGGCAGCCAAACCACGTAACTGATCTAAACGCCTTTCGCAAACTTGAAAGAAATCAAACTTAAGATGTTACATAAAAAAATTCAGTTGAATCGGTGTGTTGGTTCTGGAGAAGAAGATTTTTAAAGATTAAATCACAATTTTCCTAAAATCCAATATGGCGGCCAAGGTCACGTGACCGCACGCGATTTATTAGCAAATTTTTAAGACCTTCGGTCATGCTTGCTATGTTAATAATTTCAAACTGACTAGACCCCTAGGTCAGCAGAAAAAGGCATTTTTAGGTTTTTGGAAAATCCAATATGGCCGCCAGGTCACGTGATCAATCACAATTTTAAGGATAACATGCACTAGTACCCATTAGTACCTATTAGTCCTGTAAGTTTGAGAACTTAACGTTAAGCGGTTCCTGAGATCAAGAGGGGCAAAAAAGCGGCGGAAGAAGAGGAAGAAGAATTAAAGCTGCAAGCAGCGTTGGCGGGGCCCAAGCGGTTAACATGGTTGAAAAATCTTGCACTAATGATATTATGTGCAAAATTCGAGCTTGCAAAAGTAGGATTTTGAACATCATCTAATAGTTACTGTACGTTTCACTTGGAATTTAATATTTTACGGAAAATCCAATATGGCGGCAAACCACGTGACCGATCAAAATGCCTTTCGCAAACTTGAAAGAGATCACACTTAAGATGTTACACATAAAATTTCAGCTCAATCGGTGTGTTGGTTGTGGAGAGGAAAATTTCTAAGGATTAAATCATGATTTTCCTAAAATCCAATATGGCGGCCAAACCACGTGACCGATCAAAACGCCTTTCGCAAACTTGAAAGAGATCACACTTTTTATGTTACATGTCAAATTTCAGTCGAATCGGTGTGTTGGTTCTGGAGAAGAAGATTTTTAAAGATTTAATCACGATTTTCGCAAAATCCAATATGGCGGCCAAACCACATGACCGATCAAAACGCCTTTCGCAAACTTGAAAGAGACAACACTTAAGATGTTACATGTCAAATTTAAGTCAAATCGGTGAGTTGGTTCTGGAGAAGAAGATTTTTAAAGATTAAATCATGATTTTCGCAAAAATCCAATATGGCGGCCAGACCACGTGACCGATCAAAACGCCTTCCGCAAACTTGAAAGAGATCACACTTAAGATGTTACATATCAAATTTCAGTAAAATCGGTGTGTTGGTTCTGGAGAAGAAGATTTTTGAAGATTAAATCACGATTTTCGCAAAATCCAATATGGCGGCCAAACCACGTGACCGATCAAAACGCCTTTCGCAAACTTGAAAGAGATCACACTTAAGATGTTACATGTGAAATTTTAGTCGAATCGGTGTTTTGGTTCTGGAGAAGAAGATTTTAAGGATTAAATTGGTATTTTTCAAAATCCAATATGGCGGCCAAGGTCACGTGACCGCATGCGATTTTATTGGCAAATTTTTAAGACCTTAGCCATGCTTGCTATACAAAAATTTCAAATCGACTAGACCCTAGTCTTCTGGAGAAGCCATGTTTTTAGGTTTTTGGAAAATCCAATATGGCCGCCAGGTCACGTGACCAATCAAAATTTGTATACCCAGGTGCACGAGATCTCATAGGTACCTATTAGCCCTGCAAGTTTCAGAAGTTTGCGGTAAGCGGTGTTTGAGTTCTAGGTCGACAAAAAAAGAGCGGAAGAAAAAGAAGAAGAAGAAAGTTGAATTCCTACGAAACCAATAGGGGCCCAGCCGGTAGGCTTGGGCCCCTAATTAAAGCTGCAAGCAGCGTTGGCGGGGCCCAAGCGGTTAACATGGTTGAAAAATCTTGCACTAATGATATTATGTGCAAAATTCGAGCTTGAAAAAGTAGGATTTTGAACATCATCTAATAGTTACTGTACGTTTAACTTGGAATTTAATATTTTACGGAAAATCCAATATGGCGGCAAAACCACGTGCCCGATCAAAACGCCTTTCGGAAACTTGAAAGAAATCACACTTAAGATGTTACACATAAAATTTTAGCTCAATCGGTGTGTTGGTTAAGGAGAAGAAAATTTTTAAAGATTATATCATGATTTTCGCAAAATCCAATATGGCGACCAAACCACGTGACCGATCAAAACGCCTTTCGCAAACTTGAAAGAGATCACACTTAAGATGTTAAATATCAAATTTCAGTCGAATCGGTGTGTTGGTTCTGGAGAAGAAGATTTTTAAACATTAAATCACGATTTTCTCAAAATCCAATATGGCGGCCAAACCACGTGACCGATCAAAACACCTTTCGCAAACTTAAAGGAGATCACACTTAAGATGTTACATGTCAAATTTCAGTCAAATCGGTGAGTTGGTTCTGGAGAAGAAGATTTTTAAAGATTAAATCACGATTTTCGCAAAATCCAATATGGCGGCCAAACCACGTGATGGATCCAAACGCCTTTCGCAAACTTGAAAGAGATCACACTTAAGATGTTACACATAAAATTTCAGCTCAATCGGTGTGTTGGTTCTGGAGAAGAAGATTTTTTAAGATTAAATCACGATTTTCACAAAATCCAATATGGCGGCCAAACCACGTGACCGATCCAAACGCCTTTCGCAAACTTGAAAGAGATCACACTTAAGATGTTACATATCAAATTTCAGTCGAATCGGTGTGTTGGTTCTGGAGAAGAAGATTTTTAAAGATTAAATCACGATTTTCTCAAAATCCAATATGGCGGCCAAACCACGTGACCGATCAAAACGCCTTTCGCAAACTTGAAAGAGATCACACTTAAGATGTTACACATAAAATTTCAGCTCAATCGGTATGTTGGTTCTAGAGAAGAAGATTTTTAAAGATTAAATTTTCGCAAAATTCAATATGGCGGCCAAACCATGTGACCGATTCAAATGCTTTTTGCAAACTTGAAAGAGTTCACGCTTTAGATGATACAAGTAAAATTTCAGTTGAATCGGTACGTTGGTTCTGAAGAAGAATATTTTTCAATATGAAATTGCGATTTTCACAAAATTCAATATGGCAGCGAAACCACGTTACCAATCAAAATGCCTTTCGCAAACTTGACAGAGATCACACTTAAGATCTTACAAGGTCACGTGACCGCACGCGATTTATTAGCAAATTTTTAGGACCTTAGGTCATGCTTGCTATGTTAAAAATTTCAAACTGACTAGACCCCTAGGTCAGCAGAAAAAGGCATTTTTAGGTTTTTGGAAAATCCAATATGGCCGCCAGGTCACGTGACCAATCAAAATTTTAAGGAAAACATGCACTAGTACCCATTAGTACCTATTAGCCCTGTAAGTTTGAGAAGTTAACGTTAAGTGGTTCCTGAGATCAAGAGCGGCAAAAAAGCGGCGGAAGAAGAGGAAGAAGAAGCGGAAGAAGAAGAAGAAGATTAAAGCTGCAAGCAGCGTTGTAGGGGCCGAGCAGCTCGCATAGTTGATGAGAAACATAAGACGTCACCTTGGGATCTGCAATCATACCAAACATGAAGGTTTTTGTACTAATTGTTGTTCACGTTTAGGTACATACGTATATTTGACGTATAAGGGTGTAGCACTGTTTTTTTCTGAGTTATGGACAGATATGTATATTTGAGGTCAAAGGTCATCGAGGTCACGTGACATTTTGTCAAAAAAATTGTATCCCATAGTTATCACTATATACCAAAAATCAGACCTCTAGCTCTGTTGGCTTGCCCAAAATTAGATATGTGCATATTTAATGTGGTTTGACATGTGGTACTATAAGGTCTCCCATCATACAAAATATGAAGGTTGTAGCCCAAGTGGTTACTGAGTTATGGACAGATATGTATATTTAAGGTCAAAGGTCATTGAGATCACGTGACATTTTGTCAAAAAAATTGTATCCCATAGTTATCCCTATATACCAAAAATCAGACCTCTAGCTCTGTTGGCTTGCCCAAAATTAGATATGTGCATATTTAATGAGGCATGACATGTGGTACCATAAGGTCTCCCATCATACCAAATATGAAGGGTGTAGCCCTTGTGGTTACTGAGTTATGGACAGATATGTATATTTGAGGTCAAAGGTCATCGAGGTCACGTGACATTTTGTCAAAAAAATTGTATCCCATAGTTATCACTATATACCAAAAATCAGACCTCTAGCTCTGTTGGCTTGCCAAAAATTAGATATGTGCATATTAATGAGGTATAGAAACATGCTAGGGTCATAGGTCAAGTTCATCCTCAAAATATTGATTTGCAGTTTGATCCCCTGTTGGTCATTGTTCAGTAGTCACTAGCCCCCGCCACCCCAGGACTCTCTTATAGGCCAAAATAAGACATTGGTATAGCTTAGCTGCAGAGGTATAGGGTAGGTCAAAGGTCATTGAAAAATCAGAAAAATGATACTTTAAAAATCTTCTCAAAAACTGCCAGGTCAATTTCCTTGAAATTTAGTATATAGCATCTAATATTATGGCCTATAAAGTTTGCGAAAAGATTTTGGATCGGTCAAATTTTATGGAAATGGGACAGTAAAAAACATTTTCATTTCAAAATTGTAGCCAGGTCACATGACTAATTAAATATTCAAGACTAACATGCACTACCTCTCATTGACCTTAAATATTGTACCAAGTTTCAAAAAATTTCATTCAGCAGTTTCTGAGATTAGGACCGACAAAAAAACGGCAGAAGAAGAAGAAGAAGAAGAATTAAAGCTGCAAGCAGCGTTGGCGGGGCCGAGCAGCTCGCATAGTTGATGAGAAACATACAGCGTCATCTTGAGATCTGCAATCATAACAAACATGAAGGTTTCTGTACTAATTGTTGCTCATGTTTAGGTACATATGTACATTTGGGGTCAAAGGGTATAGCACTGTTGATTACAGAGTTATGGACAAATATATATATTTCAGGTCAAAGGTCATTGGAGTCACGTGACATTTTGTCAAAAAGTTGTGTCCCATACTGATTCCCATATACAGAAAATCAGACCTCTAGCTGTATTGGCTTGCCAAAATTAGATATGTGCATATTTAATGAGGTACCGGATATTGCACCATAAGGTCTCCCTTTATACCAAATAAGAAGCGTCTAGCCCTTGTGGTTCCTGAGTAATGGACATATAGGTATATTTGAGGTCAAAGGTCATCGAGGTCATGTGAACTTTTATTGAAAAAATTGTATCCCATACTTATCCCCATATACAAAAAATCACACCTCTAGCTCTATTGGCTTGCCCAGAATTAGATATGTGCATATTTAATGAGGTACATGATGTGGCGTCATAAGGTCGCCAATCCTACCAATTATGAAGGATGTAGCACTTGTGGTTACTGAGTTATGGACAGATATGTATATTTGAGGTCAAAGGTCATCGAGGTCACGTAACATTTTGTCAAAAAAATTGTATCCCATAGTTATCCCTATATACCAAAAACCAGACCTCTAACTCTATTGGCTTACCCAGAATTAGATATGTGCATATTAAATGAGGCATGACCTTTAGTACCATAAGGTCTCCCATCATACCAAGTATGAAGGGTGTAGCCCTTGTGGATACTGAGTTATGGACATATATGTATATTTGAGGTCAAAGGTCATCAAGGTCACGTGACATTTTGTCAAAAAAATTGTATCCCATAGTTATCCCTATATACCAAAAATCAGACCTCTAACTCTATTGGCTTGCCGAGAATTAGATATGTGCATATTAATGAGGCATGACCTATAGTACCATAAGGTCTCCCATCATACCAAGTATGAAGGGTGTAGCCCTTGTGGATACTGAGTTATGGACATATATGTATATTTGAGGTCAAAGGTCATCAAGGTCACGTGACATTTTGTCAAAAAAATTGTATCTCATAGTTATAACTATATACCAAAAACCAGACCTCTAACTCTAATGGCTTGCCCAGAATTAGATATGTGCATATTTAATGAGGCATGACCTTTGGTACCATAAGGTCTCCCATCATACCAAGTATGAAGGGTGTAGCCCTTGTGGTTACTGAGTTATGGACATATATGTATATTTGAGGTCAAAGGTCATCAAGGTCACGTGACATTTTGTCAAAAAAATTGTATCCCATAGTTATTCCTATATACCAAAAACCAGACCTCTAACTCTGTTTGCTTGCCAAGAATTAGATATGTGCATATTAAATGAGGCATGACCTATGGTACCATAAGGTCTCCCATCATACCAAGTATGAAGGGTGTAGCCCTTGTGGTTACTGAGTTATGGACATATATGTTTATTTGGGGTCAAAGGTCATTAAGGTCACGTGACATTTTATATAAAATATTGTATCCAATAGTTAACCATATATACCAAAAATCAGTCTCTAGCTCTGTTTGCTTGCCCAAATAGATATGTGCATATTAAATGAGGCATGACATATGGTACCATAAGGTCTCCCATCATACCAAATATGAAGGGTGTAGCTCTTGTGGTTACTGAGTTATTGACAGATATGTATATTTGAGGTCAAGGGTCATAAGGTCATGTGGAATTTTGTGAAAAAATTGTTTTCAATAGTTATCCCTTTATACCAAAAATCAGACCTCCAGCTCTATTGGCTTGCCTAAAATTAGATATGTGCATAATAAATGAGGTTTAGAAACATGCTAGGGTCATAGGTCAAGTTCATCCTCAAAACATTGATTTGCAGTTTGATACCTGTTGGTCATTGTTCAGTAGTGACAAGCCCCGGCCCCCCAGGACACTCACATAGGCCAGAATAAGCCATTGGTATAGCTTAGCTGCAGAGGTATAGGGGAGGTCAAAGGTCATTGAAAAATCAGAAAAATAATACTTTAAAAATCTTCTCTCAAAAACTGCCGGGTCAATTTCCTTGAATTTAGTATATAGCATCTAGATAGTATGGCCTATAAAGTTTGCGAAAAGATTTTGGATCGGTCAAATTTTATGGAAATGGGACAGTAAAAAACATTTTCATTTCAAAATTGTAGCCAGGTCACATGACTAATTAAATATTCAAGACTAACATGCACTACCTCTCATTGACCTTAAACATTGTACCAAGTTTCAAAAAATTTCATTGAGCAGTTTCAGAGATTAGGACTGACAAAAAAACGGCAGAAGAATAAGAAGAAGAATTAAAGCTGCAAGCAGCGTTGGCGGGGCCCAAGCGGATAACATGGTTGAAAGATCTTGCACTAATGATATTATGTGCAAAATTCGATCTTGGAAAAGTATGATTTTGAACATCATCTCATAGTTACTGTACGTGTCAGTGGGAATTGCATATTCTACGTAAAATCCAATATGGCGGCGAAATATGAAGGATGTAGCACTTGTGGTTACTGAGTTATGGACATATACTCATATTTAAGGGCAAAGGTCATCGAGGTCACGTGACATTTTGTCAAAAAAATTGTAAAGCTTAGTTATCCCCATATACCAAAAATCAGACCTCTAGCTCTATTGGCTAGCTCAGAATTAGATATGCGCATAATTAATGAGGTACAGGATGTGGTGTCATAAGGTCTCCCATCATACCAAATATGAAGGGTGTAGCACTTGTGGTTACTGAGTTATGGACATATACGTATTTTCAAGGCGGAAGGTCATCGAGGTCATGTGACATTTTGTCAAAAAAATTGTATTGCTAAGTTATCCCTATATACCAAAAATCAGACCTTTAGCTCTATTGGCTGGCTCAGAATTACATATGCGCATAATTAATGAGGTACAGGATGTGGTGTCATAAGGTCTCCCATCATACCAAATATGAAGGGTGTAGCACTTGTGGTTACTGAGTTATGGACATATACGTATTTTCAAGGTCAAAGGTCATCGAGGTCACGTGACATTTTGTCAAAAAAATTGTAATGCTAAGTTATGCCTATATACCAAAAATCAGACCTCTAGCTCTATTGGCTGGCTCAAAATTAGATATGCACATAATTAATGAGGTACAGGATGTGGTGTCATAAGGTCTCCCATTATACCAAATATGAAGGCTGTAGCAATTGTGGTTACTGAGTTATTGATTTATACGTATATTCAAGGTCAAAGGTTATCGAGGTCACGTGACATTATGTCAAAAAAAATTGTCTTGCTAAGTTATCCCTATATACCAAAAATCAGACCTCTAGCTCTATTGGCTGGCTCAGAATTAGATATGCGCATAATTAATGAGGTACAGGATGTGGTGTCATAAGGTCTCCCATCATACCAAATATGAAGGGTGTAGCACTTGTGGTTACTGAGTTATGGACATATACGTATTTTCAAGGTCAAAGGTCATCGAGGTCATGTGACATTTTGTCAAAAAAATTGTATTGCTAAGTTATCCCTATATACCAAAAATCAGACCTTTAGCTCTATTGGTTGGCTCAGAATTACATATGCGCATAATTAATGAGGTACAGGATGTGGTGTCATAAGGTCTCCCATCATACCAAATATGAAGGGTGTAGCACTTGTGGTTACTGAGTTATGGACATATACGTATATTCAAGGTCAAAGGTCATCGAGGTCACGTGATATTTTGTCAAAAAAATTGTAATGCTAAGTTATGCCTATATACCAAAAATCAGACCTCTAGCTCTATTGGCTGGCTCAGAATTAGATATGCGCATAATTAATGAGGTACAGGATGTGGTGTCATAAGGTCTCCCATCATACCAAATATGAAGGGTGTAGCACTTGTGGTTACTGAGTTATGGACATATACGTATATTCAAGGTCAAAGGTCATCGAGGTCACGTGACATTTTGTCAAAAAAATTGTATTGCTAAGTTATCCCTATATACCAAAAATCAGACCTTTAGCTCTATTGGCTGGCTCAGAATTAGATATGCGCATAAATCCAAGATGGCGGCCAAATCATGTGACCAATCCAAATGTCTTTCGCAAACTTAAAAGAGATCACTCTGAGGATGAGATGAGTAAAATTTCAGTTAAATCGGTGTTTTTGTTCTGGAGAAGAAGATTTTTAATGATTAAATTGCGATTTTCATAAAATCCAAGATGGCGGCCAAATCACGTGACCGATCCAAACGTCTTTCGCAAACTTGAAAGAGATCACTCTAAGGATGACATGAGTAAAATTTCAGCTAAATCTGTATGTTGGTTCTGGAGAAGAAGATTTTTAAAATTAAGTCGGTATTTTTCGCAAATCCAATATGGCCGCCAGGTCGCGCGACTATTCGAAATTTCTATACCCAGGTGCACGAGATCTCATAGGTACCTATTAGCCCTGCAAGTTTCAGAAGTTTGCGGTAAGCGGTGATTGAGTTCTAGGTCGACAAAAAAAGAGCGGAAGAAGAAGAAGAAGAAGAAGAAGAAGAAGAATATTGAACTCCTATAAAACCAATAGGGGCCCAGCCGCTAGGCTTGGGCCCCTAATTAAAGCTGCAAGCAGCGTTGGCGGGGCCGAGCAGCTCGCATAGTTAATGAGAAACATACGGCGTCATCTTGAGATCTGCAATCATAACAAACATGAAGGTTTCTGTACTAATTGTTGCTCATGTTTAGGTACATACGTACATTTGGGGTCAAAGGGTATAGCACTGTTGATTACAGAGTTATGGACAAATATATATATTTGAGGTCAAAGGTCATTGGGTCACGTGACATTTTGTCAAAAAATTGTATCTCATACTGATTCCCATATACAAAAATCAGACCTCTAGCTGTATAGCTTGCCAAAAATAAGATATGTGCATATTTAATGAGGTACCGGATATTGCACCATAAGGTCTCCCTTTATACCAAATAAGAAGCGTCTAGCCCTTGTGGTTCCTGAGTTATGGACAGATATGTATATTTGAGGTCAAAGGTCATCGACGTCACGTCACTTTTATTGAAAAAATTGTATCCCATACTTATCCCCATATACATAAAAATCACACCTCTAGCTCTATTGGCTTGCCCAGAATTAGACATGTGCATATTTAATGAGGTACATGATGTGGCGTCATAAGGTCTCCAATCCTACCAATTATGAAGGGGGTAGCACTTGTGGTTACTGAGTTAAGGACAAATATGTATATTTAAGGTCAAAGGTCATCGAAGTCACATGACATTTTGTCAAAAAATTGTATCCCATAGTTATCCCTATAAACCAAAAACCAGACCTCTAACTCTATTGGCTTGCCCAGAATTAGATATGTGCATATTTAAATGAGGCATGACCTATAGTACCATAAGGTCTCCCATCATACCAAGTATGAAGGGTGTAGCCCTTGTGGATACTGAGTTATGGACATATATGTATATTGAGGTCAAAGGTCATCAAGGTCACGTGACATTTTGTCAAAAATATTGTATCCCATGGTTATAACTAAATACCAAAAACCAGACCTCTAACTCTATTGGCTTGACCAGAATTAGATATGTGCATATTAATGAGGCATGACCTATGGTACCATAAGGTCTCCCATCATACCAAGTATGAAGGGTGTAGCCCTTGTGTTTACTGAGTTATGGACAGATATGTATATTTGAGGTCAAAGGTCATCAAGGTCACGTGACATTTTGTCAAAAAAATTGTATCCCATAGTTATAACTATATACCAAAAACCAGACGTCTAACTCTATGGCTTGCCAAGAATTAGATATGTGCATATTTAATGAGGCATGACCTTTGGTACCATAAGGTCTCCCATCATACCAAGTATGAAGGGTGTAGCCCTTGTGGTTACTGAGTTATGGACATATATGTATATTTGAGGTCAAAGGTCATCAAGGTCACGTGACATTTTGTCAAAAAAATTGTATCCCATAGTTATCCCTATATACCAAAAATCAGACCTCTAACTATATTGGCTTGCCCAGAATTAGATATGTGCATATTAAATGAGGCATGACCTATAGTACCATAAGGTCTCCCATCATACCAAGTATGAAGGGTGTAGCCCTTGTGGATACTGAGTTATGGACATATATGTATATTTGAGGTCAAAGGTCATCAAGGTCACGTGACATTTTGTCAAAAAAAATGTATCCCATAGTTATAACTATATACCAAAAACCAGACCTCTAACTCTAATGGCTTGCCCAGAATTAGATATGTGCATATTCAATGAAGCATGACCTTTGGTACCATAAGGTCTCCCACCATACCAAGTATGAAGGGTGTAGCCCTTGTGGTTACTGAGTTATGGACATATATGTATATTTGAGGTCAAAGGTCATCAAGGTCACGTGACATTTTGTCAAAAAAATTGTATCCCATAGTTATCCCTATATACCAAAAATCAGACCTCAGCTCTATTGGCTTGCCAGAATTAGATATGTGCATAATAAATGAGGTTTAGAAACATGCTAGGGTCATAGGTCAAGTTCATCCTCAAAACATTGATTTGCAGTTTGATAACCTGTTGGTCATTGTTCAGTAGTGACAAGCCCCCGGCCCCCCAGGACACTCACATAGGCCAGAATAAGACATTGGTATAGCTTAGCTGCAGAGGTATAGGGGAGGTCAAAGGTCATTGAAAAATCAGAAAAATAATACTTTAAAAATCTTCTTCTCAAAACTGCCTGGTCAATTTCCTTGAAATTTAGTATATAGCATCTAGATAGTATGGCCTATAAAGTTTGCGAAAAGATTTTGGATCGGTCAAATTTTATGGAAATGGGACAGTAAAAAACATTTTCATTTCAAAATTGTAGCCAGGTCACATGACTAATTAAATATTCAAGACTAACATGCACTACCTCTCATTGACCTTAAACATTGTACCAAGTTTCAAAAAATTTCATTGAGCAGTTTCAGAGATTAGGACTGACAAAAAAACGGCAGAAGAAGAAGAAGAAAGTAGAATTTGAGCAATACCAATAGGGGCCTCGCCATGAGGGCGCTCGGCCCCTAAATATAGCTGCAAGCAGCAATGCCGGGGCCAAAGCAATCTTAAGTGGGAAAAAGAAGGCAAATGTATTCAGAGAGGGCAAAGGTCATTACCGTTACATGTCTTTTTGCAACAAAACTTTCTTTCCTTATGTTACATCTGTCAACAAAAAAATCAGAACAAAACAGCAAAATACTAGGTTTATTGCTAGCTCAAAATTAGAAATGTGCACAATTATGAGGTACTGCATGTGGCATCATAAGGTCTAAGATCGTGCCAAATATGAAGGGTATAGGACTCTTGGTTACTGAGTTATGGACAAATATGTATATTTATGGAAAAAGGTCATCGAGGTCACGTGATATTTTGTCAAAAAAATTGTATCCCATAGTTATCCCTATATACCAAAAATCAGACCTCTAGCTCTGTTGGCTTGCCCAAAATTAGACATGTGCATATTTAATTAGGCATGACATATGGTACCATAAGGTCTCCCATCTTACCAAGTATGAAGGGTGTAGCCCTTGTGGTTACTGAGTTATGGACAGATATGTATATTTGAGGTCAAAGGTCATCTAGGTCATGTGACATTTTGTCAAAAAAATTGTATCCCATAGTTATCCCTATTTACCAAAAATCAGACCTCTAGCTCTGTTGGCTTGCCCAAAATTAAGTATGTGCATATTTAATGAGGCATGACCTATGGTACCATAAGGTCTCCCATCATACTAAATATGAATGGTGTAGAACTTGTGGTTACTGAGTTATGGACAGATATGTATAATTGATGTCAAAGGTCATCGAGGTCACGTGACATTTTGTCAAAAAAATTGTATCCCATAGTTATCCCTATATACCAAAAATCAGACCTCTAGCTCTGTTGGCTTGCCCAAATTAGATATGTGCATATTTAATGAGGCATGACCTATGGTACCATAAGGTCTCCCATCATACCAAATATGAAGGGTGTAGCCCTTGTGGTTACTGAGTTATGGACAGATATGTGTATTTGAGGTCAAAGGTCATCGAGGTCACGTGACATTTTGTCAAAAAAATTGTATCCCATAGTTATCCTTATATACCGAAAATCAGACCTCTAGCTCTGTTGGCTTGCCCAAAATTAGATATGTGCATATTTAATGAGGCATGACCTATGGTACCATAAGGTCTCCCATCATACCAAATATGAAGGCTGTAGCCCTTGTGGTTACTGAGTTATGGACAGATATGTATATTTGGGGTCAAGGGTCATCAAGGTCATGTGACATTTTGTGAAAAAAATTGTTTTCAATGGTTATCACTATATACCAAAAATCAGACCTCCAGCTCTATTGGCTTGCCCAGAATTAGATATGTGCATAATCAATGAGGTATAGGATGAGCTGGTCATGTGATATTTTGTTAAAAAACCGTAACACTGATAGATGTCCTTGTGTACCAAAAATCAGAACTCTAGCTCTAGTTTGAAGGCTGGAATTACATATGTGCATAATCAATGTGGTAGAGAAACATGCCAGGGTCATAGGTCAAGTTCATCCTCAAAATATTGATTTGCAGTTTGATCCCCTGTAGGTCATTGTTCAGTAGTCACTAGCCCCCGGCCCCCCACGACTCTCATATAGGCCAGAATAAGCCATTGGTATAGCTTAGCTGCAGAGATATAGGGGAGGTCAAAGGTTATTGAAAAATCAGAAAAATAATACTTTAAAAATCTTCTTCTCATAAACAGCAAGGTGAAAATTCTTGAAATTTGGTATGTAGCATCTAGGTAGTATGGTCTAAAAAGTTTCTTAACAGATTTTCGATTTTTCAATTGTTATGCAAATTAGGTGAAATTAAAATTTTTAATAATTAATAACAGCCAGGTCATGTATCCAATCAAAATATGAAGGGTCAGGTGCACCAGTACTCAGTATGCTTAATATGCCCTGCAAATTTGAAAAGGCTGCGCGCAACGGTTTTGGAGATCTAGCTTTGCAAAGAATTGTCGGAAGAAGAGGAAAAAGAAGAAGAAGAAGAAGAAGTGATCCAGAGTAAATACAATAGGGGACAAGCCCCATAGGGCTTTGTCCCCTAATTAAAGCTGCAAGCAGCGTTTTAGGGGCCGAGCAGCTCGCATAGTTGATGAGAAACATAAGGCGTCATCTTGAGATCTGCAATCATAACAAACATGAAGGTTTCTGTACTAATTGTTGCTCACGTTTAGGTACATATGTACATTTGGGGTCAAAGGGTATAGCACTGTTGATTACAGAGTTATGGACAAAATATATATATATATTTGAGGTCAAAAGTCATAGGGGTCACGTGACATTTTGTCAAAAAAATTGTATCCAATACTGATTCCCATATACAAAAAATCAGACCTCTAGCTGTATTGGCTTGCAAAAATTAGATATGTGCATATTTAATGAGGTACCGGATATTGCACCATAAGGTCTCCCTTCATACCAAATAAGAAGCGTCTAGCCCTTGTGGTTCCTGAGTTATGGACAGATATGTATATTTAAGGTCAAACGTCATCGAGGTCACGTGACATTTTGTCAAAAAAATTGTATCCCATAGTTATCCCTATATACCAAAAACCAGACCTCTAACTCTATTGGCTTGGCCAAATTAGATATGTGCATATTAATGAGATATGACATAGGGTACCATAAGGTCTCCCATCATACCAAATATGAAGGGTGTAGCCCTTGTGGTTACTGAGTTATGGACATATATGTATCTTTGAGGTCAAAGGTCACCAAGGTCACGTGACATTTTGTCAAAAAAATTGTATCCCATAGTTATCCCTATATACCAAAAATCAGTCCTCTAGCTCTATTGGCTTGCCCAGAATTAGATATGTGCATATTAAATGAGGCATGACATATGGTACCATAAGGTCTCCCATCATACCAAATATGAAGGGTGTAGCTCTTGTGGTTACTGAGTTATGGACATATATGTATATTTGAGGTCAAAGGTCATCAAGGTCACGTGACATTTGTCAAAAAAATTGTATCCCATAGTTATCCCTATATACCAAAAATCAGACCTCTAACTCTATTGGCTTGCCCAGAATTAGATATGTGCATATTTAATGAGGCATGACCTTTGGTACCATAAGGTCTCCCATCATACCAAATATGAAGGGTGTAGCCCTTGTGGTTACTGAGTTATGGACATATATGTATATTTTAGGTCAAAGGTCATCAAGGTCACATGACATTTTGTCAAAAAAATTGTATCCCATAGTTATCCCTATATACCAAAAACCAGACCTCTAACTCTATTGGCTTGCCCAGAATTAGATATGTGCATATTTAATGAGGCATGACCTATGGTACCATAAGGTCTCCCATCATACCAAATATGAAGGGTGTAGCCCTTGTGGTTACTGAGTTATGGACATATATGTATATTTGAGGTCAAAGGTCATCAAGGTCACGTGACATTTTGTCAAAAAAATTGTATCCCATAGTTATACCTATATACCAAAAACCAGACCTCTAACTCTATTGGCTTGCCCAGAATTAGATATGTGCATATTTAATGAGGCATGACCTATGGTACCATAAGGTCTCCAATCATACCAAGTATGAAGGGTGTAGCCCTTGTGGTTACTGAGTTATGGACATATATGTATATTTGAGGTCAAAGGTCATCAAGGTCACGTGACATTTTGTCAAAAAAATTGTATCCCATAGTTATCCCTATATACCAAAAACCAGACCTCTAACTCTATTGGCTTGCCCAGAATTAGATATGTGCATATTTAATGAGACATGACCTATGGTACCATAAGGTCTCCCATCATACCAAGTATGAAGGGTGTGCCCTTGTGGTTACTGAGTTACAGACTGATATGTATATTTGAGGTCAAATGTCATCGATGTCACGTGACATGTCAAAAAATTTGAAGAGACACATGATGCGTCATCATGAGAGCTGCTATAATACCAAAGATGAAGGTGTTTGCACTAATTGTTGCTCAAGTTTAGGTACATACGTATATTTTAGGTCAAAGGTCATTGAGGTCACGTGAAATTTTGTCAAAAAAATTGTATCCCATAGTTATCCCTATATACCAAAAATCAGACCGCTAGCTCTGTTGGCTTGAACAAAATTAGATATGTGCATATTTAATGAGGCATGACATATGGTACCATAAGGTCTCCCATTATACCAAATATAACGGGTGTAGCCCTTATGGTTACTGAGTTACAGACTGATATGTATATTTGAGGTCAAATGTCATCGATGTCACGTGACATGTCAAAAAATTTGTATCCCATAGTTATCCCTATATACCAAAAATCAGACGTCTGGCTCGGTTGGCTTTCACAAAATTAGATATGTGCATATTTAATGAGGCATGACATATGGTATCATAAGGTCTCCCATCACACCAAATATGAAGGGTTTAGCCCATGTGGTTACTGAGTTATGGACATATATGTATATTTGAGGTCAAAGGTCATCGAGGTCACGTGACATTTTGTCAAAAAAACTGTATTCCATAGTTATCCCCATATACCAAAAATCAGACCTCTAGCTCTGTTGGCTTGCCCAAAATTAGATATGTGCATATTTAATGAGGCATGACATATGGTACCATAAGGTCTCCCATCATACCAAATATGAAGGGTGTAGCCCTTGTGGTTACTGAGTTATGGCTAGATATGTATATTTGGGGTCAAGGGTCATCAAGGTCATGTGACATTTTGTGAAGAAAATTGTTTTCAATAGTTATCCCTGTATACCAAAAATCAGACCTCCAGTTCTATTGGCTTGCCCAGAATTAGATATGCGCATAATCAATGAGGTATGGGATGTGCTGGTCATGTGACATTTTGTTAAAAAATCTTAACACTGATACATGTCCTTGTGTACCAAAAATCAGAACTCTAGCTCTAGTTTGAAGGCTGGAATTAGATATGTGCATCATCAATGAGGTATAGAAACATGTTAGGGTCATAGGTCAAGTTCATCCTCAAAATATTGATTTGCAGTTTGATCCCCTGTTGGTCATTGTTCAGTAGTCACTAGCCCCCGGCCCCCAGGACTCTTACATAGGCCAGAATAAGCCATTGGTATAGCTTAGCTGCAGAGGTATAGGGGAGGTCAAAGGTCATTGAAAAATCAGAAAAATAATACTTTAAAAATCTTCTTCTCAAAAACTGCCAGGTCAATTTCCTTCAAATTTAATATATAGCATCTAGGTAGTATTGCCTATAAAGTTTGCGAAAAGATTTTGGATCGGTCAAATTTTATGGAAATGGGACAGTAAAAAACATTTTCATTTCAAAATTGTAGCCAGGTCACATGACTAATTAAAAATTCAAGACTAACATGCACTACCTCTCATTGACCTTAAACATTGTACCAAGTTTCAAAAAAATTCATTGAGCAGTTTCAGAGATTAGGACGGACAAAAAAACGGCAGAAGAACAAGAAGCGGAAGAAAAAGAAAAAAGTAGAACTTGAGCAATACCAATAGGGGCCTCGCCCATGAGGGCGCTCGGCCCCTAAATATAGCTGCAAGCAGCAATGCCGGGGCCAAAGCAATCTTAAGTGGGAAAAAGAAGGCAAATGTATTCAGAGAGGGCAAAGGTCATTACTGTTACACGTCTTTTTTGCAACAAAACTTTCTTTCCTTATGTTACATCTGTCAACAAAAAATCAGAACACTAGGTTTATTGCTAGCTCAAAATTAGAAATGTGCACAATTATGAGGTACTGCATGTGGCATCATAAGGTCTAAGATCGTGCCAAATATGAAGGGTATAGGACTCTTGGTTACTGAGTTATGGACAAATATGTATATTTATGGAAAAAAGGTCATCGAGGTCACGTGATATTTTGTCAAAAAAATTGTATCCCATAGTTATCCCTATATACCAAAAATCAGACCTCTAGCTCTGTTGGCTTGTTCAAAATTAGACATGTGCATATTTAATTGGGCATGACATATGGTACCATAAGGTCTCCCATCATACTAAATATGAAGGGTGAAGCCCTTGCGGTTACTGAGTTATGGACAGATATGTATATTTGAGGTCAAAGGTCATCGAGGTCACGTGACATTTTGTCATAAAAATTGTATCCCTTGGTTATTCCTATATACCAAAAATCAGACCTCTAGCTCTATTGTAATTTTCGGATTGTGATGTCAGTGTATATCCATCTGAATCAGTTCGCAATCTAGGTGTTACAATGGTATCTGCCTGCACCATGTCAGACCATGTTACAAATATTTGTAGATCAGCATCACATGCGATTTGGAGGTTAGGAAAGATTCGTGATCTTCTCGACCAACGTACCACAGAGAAATTTGTTCATGCCTTTATTACATCACATTTGGATTACTGCAACAGTCTTCTTTTTGGTCTTCCGAATTTTGAAATACGTAAACTCCAGGCTATTCAAAATTCAGCCGCCCGGCTTGTTAGCAGAAAGAAGAAAAGGGACCACATAACACCAGTACTACAAAATTTACATTGGCTTCCAGTCCAGAAACCAATTGATTTTAAAATTCTTTGTTTCACTTACAAAATTCTTACAGGCCAAGCCCCCAACTATCTAGAAGAAATGCTTACAGTACGTCATACTGGTCGTACACTTAGGTCCCAGTCTAGTGGTGCGATCATTTTGCATCAGCCTGTTTGCAACACGGCTTTTTATGGCAATAGAGCCTTTTCTGTATGTGCTCCCATTTGTGGAATGCTTTACCATATGAGAATAGGCTTGCTTATTCTTTTAACAATTTTAGAAGTCAGTTAAAAACTTATCTTTTTAGATCATTTTATTCCTAGACACTTTTTAAAATTTTACCTCTTTGCATTTTATTGGTGTTTTCTCGTAATTTTTATTTATAATTTACCTCTTTTTTAGTGTTGTGTAAAGCGCATTGAGATTTTTAAAATGTAATGCGCTCTATAAGAAATAAATATTATTATTATTATTATTATATTGGCTTGCCCAAAATTAGATATGTGCATATTTAATGAGGTACAGCATATCTTACCATAAGGTATCCCATCTTACCAAATATGAAGGGTTTAGTCCTTGTTGTTACTGAGTTATGGACAGATATGTATATTTGAGGTCAAAGGTCATCGATGTCACGTGACACTTTGTCAAAAAAATTGTATCCGATAGTTATTCCTATATACCAAAAATCAGACCTCTAGCTCTGTTGGCTTGCCCAAAATTAGATATGTGCATATTTAATGAGGCATGAATGATATGGTACCATAAGGTCTTCCATCATACCAAATATAAAGGGTGTAGCCCTTGTGGTTACTGAGTTATGGACAGATATGTATATTTGAGGTCAAAGGTCATCGAGGTCATGTGACATTTTGTCAAAAAAATTGTATCCCATAGTTATCCCTATATACCAAAAATCAGACCTCTAGCTCTGTTGGCTTGCCCAAAATTACATATGTGCATATTTAATGAGGCATGACCTATTGTACCATAAGGTCTCCCATCATACCAAATATGAAGGGTGTAGCCCTTGTGGTTACTGAGTTATGGACAGATATGTATATTTGAGGTCAAAGGTCATCGAGGTCATGTGACATTTTGTCAAAAAAAATGTATCCCATAGTTATCCCTATATACCAAAAATCAGACCTCTAGCTCTGTTGGCTTGCCCAAAATTAGATATGTGCATATTTAATGAGGCATGACCTATGGTACCATAAGGTCTCCCATCATACCAAATATGAATGGTGTAGCCCTTGTGGTTACTGAGTTACGGACAGATATGTATATTTGAGGTCAAAGGTCATCGAGGTCACGTGACATTTTGTCAAAAAAATTGTATCCCATAGTTATTCCTATATACCAAAAACAAGACCTCTAACTCTATTAGCTTGCCCAGAATTAGATATGTGCATATTTAATGAGGCATGAATAATATGGTACCATAAGGTCTCCCATCATACCAAATATAAAGGGTGTAGCCCTTATGGTTACTGAGTTATGGACAAATATGTATATTTGAGGTCAAAGGTCATCGAGGTCATGTGACATTTTGTCAAAAAAATTGTATCCCATAGTTATCCCTATATACCAAAAATCAGACCTCTAGCTCTGTTGGCTTGCCCAAAATTACATATGTGCATATTTAATGAGGCATGACCTATTGTACCATAAGGTCTCCCATCATACCAAATATGAAGGGTGTAGCCCTTGTGGTTACTGAGTTATGGACAGATATGTATATTTGAGGTCAAAGGTCATCAAGGTTACGTGATATTTTGTCAAAAAAATTGTATCCCATAGTTATCCCTATATACCAAAAATCAGACCTCTAGCTCTGTTGGCTTGCCTAAAATTAGATATGTGCATATTTAATGAGGCATGACCTATGGTACCATAAGGTATCCCATCATACCAAATATGAAGGGTGTAGTCCTTGTGGTTACTGAGTTATGGACAGATATGTATATTTGAGGTCAAAGGTCATCGAGGTCACGTGACATTTTGTCAAAAAAATTGTATCCCATAGTTATCCCTATATACCAAAAATCAGACCTCTAGCTCTGTTGGCTTGCCTAAAATTAGATATGTGCATATTTAATGAGGCATGACCTATGTACCATAAGGTATCCCATCATACCAAATATGAAGGATGTAGTCCTTGTGGTTACTGAGTTATGGACAGGTATGTATATTTGAGGTCAAAGGTCATCGGGGTCATGTGACATTTTGTCAAAAAATTGTATCCATAGTTATCCCTATATCCAAAAATCAGACCTCTAGCTCTGTTGGCTTGCTCAAAATTAGATATGTGCATATTTAATGAGTCATGACCTCTGGTACCATAAGGTCTCCCATCACACCAAATATGAATGGTGTAGCCCTCTTGGTTACTAAGTTATGGACAGATATGTATATTGAGGTCAAAGGTCATCGAGGTCACGTGACATTTGTCAAAAAAATTGTATCCCATAGTTATCCTTATATACCAAAAATCAGACCTCTAGCTCTGTTGGCTTGCCCAAAATTAGATATGTGCATATTTAATGAGGCATGACCTATGGTACCATAAGGTATCCACATCTTACCAAATATGAAGGGTGTAGCCCTTGTGGTTACTGAGTTATGGACAGATATGTATATTTGAGCTCAAAGGTCATCGAGGTCACGTGACATTTTCTCAAAAAAATTGTATCCCATAGTTATCCCTATATATCAAAAATCAGACCTCTTGCTCTGTTGGCTTGCCCAAAATTAGATATGTGCATATTTAATGAGGCATGACCTATGGTACCATAAGGTGTCCCATCATACCAAATATGAAGGGTGTAGCCCTTGTGGTTACTGAGTTATGGACAGAAATGTGTAATTAAGGTCAAAGGTCATCAAGGTCACGTGACATTTTGTCAAAAAAATTGTATCCCATAGTTATCCTTATATACCGATAATCAGACCTCAAGCTCTGTTGGCTTGCCAAAAATTAGATATGTGCATATTTAATGAGGAATGACCTCTGGTACCATAAGGTCTCCCATCATACCAAATATGAGGGTGTAGCCCTTGTGGTTACTGAGTTATGGAGAGAAATGTGTATTTGAGGTCAAAGGTCATCGAGGTCACAGACATTTTGTCAAAAAATTGTATCCCATAGTTATCCTATATACCGAAAATCAGACCTCAAGCTCTGTTGGCTTGCCCAAAATTAGATATGTGCATATTTAATGAGGCATGACCTATGGTACCATAAGGTCTCCCATCATACCAAATATGAAGTGTGTAGCCCTTGTGGTTACTGAGTTATGGACAGATATGTATATTGAGGTCAAAGGTCATCGAGTCACGTGACATTTTGTCAAAAAATTGTATCCCATAGTTATCCCTATATACCAAAATCAGACCTCTAGCTCTGTTGGCTTGCCCAAAATTAGATATGTGCATATTTAATGAGGCATGACCTATGGTACCATAAGGTATCCCATCATACCAAATATGAAGGTGTAGTCCTTGTGGTTACTGAGTTATGGACAGTATGTATATTTGAGGTCAAAGGTCATCAAGGTCATGTGACATTTTGTCAAAAAAATTGTATCCCATAGTTATCCCTATATACCAAAAATCAGACCTCTAGCTCTGTTGGCTTGCTCAAAATTAGATATGTGCATATTTAATGAGGCATGACCTCTGGTACCATAAGGTCTCCATCACACCAAATATGAATGGTGTAGCCCTCTTGGTTACTGAGTTATGGACAGATATGTATATTTGAGGTCAAAGGTCATCGAGGTCACGTGACATTTTGTCAAAAAAATTGTATCCCATAGTTATCCTTATATACCAAAAATCAGACCTCTAGCTCTGTTGGCTTGCCCAAAATTAGATATGTGCATATTTAATGAGGCATGACCTATGGTACCATAAGGTCTCCCATCATACCAAATATGAAGGGTGTAGCCCTTATGGTTACTGAGTTATGGACAGATATGTATATTTGAGGTCAAAGGTCATCGAGGTCACGTGACATTTTGTCAAAAAAATTGTATCCCATAGTTATCCCTATATACCAAAAATCAGACCTCTAGCTCTGTTGGCTTGCCCAAATTTAGATATGTGCATATTTAATGAGGCATGACCTATGGTACCATAAGGTCTCCCATCATACCAAATATGAAGGGTGTAGCCCTTGTGGTTACTGAGTTATGGACAGATATGTATATTTGAGGTCAAAGGTCATCGAGGTCACAAGACATTTTGTCAAAAAATTGTATCCCATAGTTATCCTTATATACCGAAAATCAGACCTCAAGCTCTGTTGGCTTGCCCAAAATTAGATATGTGCATATTTAATGAGGCATGACCTATGGTACCATAAGGTCTCCCATCATACCAAATATGAAGTGTGTAGCCCTTGTGGTTACTGAGTTATGGACAGATATGTATATTTGGGGTCAAGGGTCATCAAGGTCATGTGACATTTTGTCAAAAAAAAATGTTTTCAATGGTTATCACTATATACCAAAAAATCAGACCTCCAGCTCAATTGGCTTGCCCAGAATTAGATATGTGCATAATCAATGAGGTATAGGATGAGCTGGTCATGTGACATTTTGTTAAAAAACCGTAACACTGATACATGTCCTTGTGTACCAAAAATCAGAACTCTAGCACTAGTTTGAAGGCTGGAATTACATATGTGCATAATCAGTGTGGTAGAGAAACATGCCAGGGTCATAGGTCAAGTTCATCCTCAAAATATTGATTTGCAGTTTGATCCCCTGTAGGTCATTGTTCAGTAGTCACTAGCCCCCGGCCCCCACGACTCTCACATAGGCCAGAATAAGCCATTGGTATAGCTTAGCTGCAGAGGTATAGGGGAGGTCAAAGGTTATTGAAAAATCAGAAAAATAATACTTTAAAAATCTTCTTCTCATAAACGGCAAGGTGAAAATTCCTGAAATTTGGTGTGTAGCATCTAGGTAGTATGGTCTACAAAGTTTCTTAACAGATTGTCGATTTTTCAATTTTTATGCAAATTAGGTGAAATTAAAATTTGTAATAATTAATAACAGCCAGGTCATGTATCCAATCAAAATATGAAGGGTCAGGTGCACCAGTACTCAGTATGCTTAATATGCCCTGCAAATTTGAAAAGGCTGCGCGCAACGGTTTTGGAGATCTAGCTTTGCAAAGAATTGTCGGAAGAAGAGGAAAAAGAATTAAAGCTGCAAGCAGCGTTGGCGGGGCCCAAGCGGTTAACATGGTTGAAAAATCTTGCACTAATGATATTATGTGCAAAATTCGAGCTTGAAAAAGTAGGATTTTGAACATCATCTAATAGTTACTGTACGTTTCACTTGGAATTTAATATTTTACAGAAAATCCAATATGGCGGCAAAACCATGTGACCGATCAAAATGCCTTCGCAAACTTGAAAGAAATCACATTCAAGATGTTACACATAAAATTTCAGCTCAATCGGTGTTTGTTCTGGAGAAGAAGATTTTTAAAGATGTAATCACGATTTTTCAAAAATCCAATATGGCGGCCAAACCACGTGACCGATCAAAAGGCCTTTCGCAAACTTGAAAGAGATCACACTTAAGATGTTACATGTCGAATTTAAGTCGAATCGGTGTGTTGGTTGTGGAGAAGAAGATTTTTAAAGATTAAATCACGATTTTCGCAAAATCCAATATGGCGGCCAAACCATGTGACCGATCAAAACGCCTTTCGCAAACTCGAAAGAGATTACACTTAAGATGTTACATGTCAAATTCAGTCAAATCGGTGTGTTGGTTGTGGAGAAGAAGATTTTAAAGATTAAATCATGATTTTCGCAAAATCCAATATGGCGGCCAAACCACGTGACCAATCAAAACGCCTTTCGCAAACTTGAAAAGAGATCACACTTAAGATGTTACATATCAAATTTCAGTAGAATCGTGTGTTGGTTCTGAGAAGAAGATTTTTAAGATTAAATCACGATTTTCGCAAAATCCAATATGGCGGCCAAACCACGTGACCGATCAAAACGCCTTTCGCAAACTTGAAAGAGATCACACTTAAGATGTTACATGTAAATTTCAGTCGAATCGGTGTGTTTGGTTCTGGAGAAGAAGATTTTTGAAGATTAAATTGGTATTTTTCAAAATCCAATATGGCGGCCAAGGTCATGTGACCGCATGCGATTTTATTGGCAAATTTTTAAGACCTTAGGCCATGCTTGCTATACAAAAAATTTCAAATCGACCCAGACCCCTAGGTATTCTGGAGAAGCCATTTTTAGATTTTTGGAAAATCCAATATGGCCGCCAGGTCATGTGACCAATCGAAATTTGTATACCCAGGTGCACGAGATCTCATAAGTACCTATTAGCCCTCCAAGTTTTAGAAGTTTGCGGTAAGCGGTGTTTGAGTTCTAGGTCGACAAAAAAAGAGGGAAGAAGAAGAAGAAGAAGTAGAAGAAGAAAGTTGAATTCCTACGAAACCAATAGGGCCCAGCCGGTAGGCTTGGGCCCCTAACAAGAAGTGATCCAGAGTAAATACAATAGGGGACAAGCCCCATAGGGCTTTGTCCCCTAAATATAGCTGCAAGCAGCAATGCGGGGCCAAAGCAATCTTAAGTGGGAAAAAGAAGGCAAATGTATTCGAGAGGGCAAAGGTCATTACCATTACATGTCTTTTTTGCAACAAAATTTTCTTTCCTTATGTTTACATCTGTCAACAAAAAATCTGAACACTAGGTTTATTGCTAGCTCAAATTAGAAATGTGCACAATTATGAGGTACTGCATGTGGCATCATAAGGTCTAAGATCGTGCCAAATATGAAGGGTATAGGACTCTTGGTTACTGAGTTATGGACAAATATGTATATTTTTGGAAAAAAGGTCATCGAGGTCATGTGATATTTTGTCAAAAAAATTGTATCCCATAGTTATCCCTATATACCAAAAATCAGACCTCTAGCTCTGTTAGCTTGCCCAAAATTAGACACGTGCATATTTAATTTGGCATGACATATGGTACCATAAGTCTCCCATCATACTAAATATGAAGGGTGAAGCCCTTGCGGTTACTGAGTTATGGACAGATATGTATATTTGAGGTCAAAGGTCATCAAGGTCACGTGACATTTTGTCAAAAAAATTGTATCCCATAGTTTTTCCTATATACCAAAAATCAGACCTCTAGCTCTATTGGCTTGCCCAAAATTAGATATGTATATATTTAATGAGGTACAGCATATCTTACCATAAGGTATCCCATCTTACCAAATATGAAGGGTGTAGCTCCTTGTGGTTACTGAGTTATGGACAGGTATGTATATTTAAGGTCAAAGGTCATCGAGTTCACGTGACATTTTGTCAAAAAATTGTATCCAATAGTTATTCCTATATACTAAAATCAGACCTCTAGCTCTGTTGGCTTGCCCAAAATTAGATATGTGCATATTTAATGAGGCATGACCTATGGTACCATAAGGTCTCCCATCATACAAATATGAATGGTGTAGAACTTGTGGTTACTGAGTTATGGACATATATGTATAATTGAGGTCAAAGGTCATGGAGGTCACGGGACTTTTGTCAAAAAAATTGTATCCCATAGTTATCCCTATATACCAAAATCACACCTCTAGCTCTTTGGCTTGCCCAAAATTAGATATGATATTTAATGAGGCATGGCCTATGGTACCATAAGGTCTCCCATCATACCAAATATGAAGGGTGTAGCCCTTGTGGTTACTGAGTTATGGACATATATGTATAATTGAGGTCAAAGGTCATCGAGGTCACGTGACATTTTGTCAAAAAAATTGTATCCCATAGTTATCCCTATATACCAAAAATCAGACCTCTAGCTCTGTTGGCTTGCCCAAAATTAGATATGTGCATATTTAATGAGGCATGACCTATTGTACCATAAGGTCTCCCATCATACCAAATATGAAGGATGTAGCCCTTGTGGTTACTGAGTTATGGACAGATATGTGTATTTAAGGTCAAAGGTCATCGAGGTCATGTGACATTTGTTCAAAAAAATTGTATCCCATAGTTATTCCCTATATACCAAAATCAGACCTCTAGCTCTGTTGGCTTGCCCAAAATAGATATTTGCATATTAATGAGGCATGACCTATGGTACCATAAGGTCTCCCATCATACCAAATATGAATGGTGTAGCCCTTTTGGTTACTGAGTTATGGACAGATATGTATATTTGAGGTCAAAGGTCATCGAGGTCATGTGACATTTTGTTAAAAAATTGTATCCCATAGTTATCCTTATATACCAAAATCAGACCTCTAGCTCTGTTGGCTTGCCCAAAATTAGATATGTGCATATTTAATGAGGCATGTCCTATGGTACCATAAGGTCTCCCATCATACCAAATATGAAGGGTGTAGCCCTTGTGGTTACTGAGTTATGGACAGATATGTATAATTGAGGTCAAAGGTCATCGAGGTCACGTGACATTTGTCAAAAAAATTGTATCCCATAGTTATCCCTATATACCATATATCACACCTCTAGCTCTATTGGCTTGCCCAAAATTAGATATGTGCATATTTATGAGGTACGGCATATGGTACCATAAGGTCTCCCATCATACCAAATATGAAGGGTGTAGCCCTTTGGTTACTGAAGTATCGAAAGATATGTATATTTGAGGTCAAGGGTCACAAGGTCATGTGACATTTTGTGAAAAAAATTGTTTTCAATGGTTATCACTATATACCAAAAATCAGACCTCCAGCTCTATGGCTTGCCCAGAATTAGATATGTGCATAATCAATGAGGTATAGGATGAGCTGGTCATGTGACATTTTGTTAAAAAAACCGTAACACTGATACATGTCCTTGTGTACCAAAAATCAGAACTCTCGCTCTAGTTTGAAGGCTGGAATTACATATGTGCATAATCAATGTGGTAGAGAAACATGCCAGGGTCATAGGTCAAGTTCATCCTCAAAATATTGATTTGCAGTTTGATCCCCTGTAGGTCATTGTTCAGTAGTCACTAGCCCCGGCTCCCCACGACTCTCACATAGGCGGAATAAGCCATTGGTATAGCTTAGCTGCAGAGGTATAGGGGGGATGTCAAAGGTTATTGAAAAATCAGAAAAATAATACTTTAAAAATCTTCTTCTCATAAACGGCAAGGTGAAAATTCCTGAAATTTGGTATGTAGCATCTAGGTAGTATGGTCTAAAAGTTTCTTAACAGATTTTCGATTTTTCAATTTTTATGCAAATTAGGTGAAATTAAAATTTTTAATAATTAATAACAGCCAGGTCATGTGTCCAATCAAAATATGAAGGGTCAGGTGCACCAGTACTCAGTATGCTTAATATGCCCTGCAAATTTGAAAAGGCTGCGCGCAACGGTTTTGGAGATCTAGCTTTGCAAAGAATTTACGAAAGAAGAGGAAAAAGAAGAAGAAGAAGAAGTGATCCAGAGTAAATACAATAGGGGACAAGCCCCATAGGGCTTTGTCCCCTAAACAAAGTAGAACTTCAGCAATACCAATAGGGGCCTCGCCCATGAGGGCGTTGGCCCTAAGAAAGTAGAATTTGAGCAATACCAATAGGGGCCTCGCCCATGAGGGCGCTCGGCCCCTAAGAAAGTAGAATTTGAGCAATACCAATAGGGCCTCGCCCATGAGGGCGCTCGGCCCTAATTAAAGTTACTGATGGTTTTCTAGTAAACGTAAGTTTTACGCAAAATCCAATATGACGGCAGAAACGCTTGGCAGATCCAAATGTCTTTTGCAAGCATGAAAGAGATCACTCTAAGGATGACATGAGTAAAGTTTCAGCTCAATCGGTGGTTTATTTTTGAAAATGAACAATTTTGAAGATTAAAGGCGGCCAAACCATGATTTAGATATGTGCATATTTAATGAGGTACCGGATATTGCACCATAAGGTCTCCCATCATACCAAATATGAAGGATGTAGCACTTGTAGTTACTGAATTATGGACATATATGTATATTTGAGGTCAAAGGTCATCGAGGTCACGTGACATTTTGTCAAAAAAATTCTATCCCATACTTATCCCCATATACCAAAAATCAGGCCTCTAGCTCTATTTGATTGCCATAATTAGATATGTGCATATTTAATGAGGTACAGCGATATGGTACCATATGGTCTCCCATCCTACCCAATATGAAGGGTGTAGCACTTGTGGTTACTGAGTTATGGACATATACGTATATTCAAGGTCAAAGGTCATCGAGGTCACGTGACATTTTGTCAAAAAAATTGTATTGCTAAGTTATCCCTATATACCAAAAATCAGACCTCTAGCTCTATTGGCTGGCTCAGAATTAGATATGCGCATAATTAATGAGGTACAGGATGTGGTGTCATAAGGTCTCCCATCATACCAAAAATGAAGGGTGTAGCACTTGTGGTTACTGAGTTATGGACATATACGTATATTCAAGGTCAAAGGTCATGAAGGTCACATGACATTTTGTCAAAAAAATTGTATTGGTAAGTTATGCCTATTTACAAAAATCAGACCTCTAGCTCTATTGCTTACCCAAAATTAGATATGTGCATATTAATGAGGTACCGCATATGGCACCATAGTCGTCTCCTATCATACCAAATATGAAGGATGTAGCACTTGTAGTTCCTGAGTATGGACATATACGTACATTTAGGTCAAAGGTCATCGGAGTCATAAGACATTTTGCTAAAAAATTGTATCCCATACTATCCCCATATACCAAAAATCAGACCTCCAGCTGTGTTTGCTTGCCAAAAATTAGATATGTGCATATTTAATGAGGTGCATGATTTGTCATCATAAGGTGTCCCATCATGCCAAAATGAATGATGTAGCTCTTGTGGTTACTGAGTTACGGACATATACGTGTGTTGGAGGTCAAAGGTCATGTGGAAGTCATGTGACATTTTATTAAAAAAATTCTTTTCCGTAGGTTATCCCTATATACCAAAATCAGACCTCTGCTCTATTGGATTGCCCAGAATTTAGATATGACTCTTACATAGGCCAGAATTAGCCATTGATATAGCTTAGCTGCAGAAGTATAGGGGAGGTCAAAGGTCATTGAAAAATCAGAAAAATAATACTTAAAAATCTCCTTCTCAAAAACCGCCAGGGTCAATTTCCTTGAAATTTCATATATAGCATCTAGGTAGTATTGCCTATAAAGTTTGCGAAAAGATTTTGGATCGGTGCAATTTTATGGAAATGGGACAGTAAAAAACATTTTCATTTCAAAATTGTAGCCAGGTCACATGACTAATTAAAAATTCAAGGGTCAGGTGCACGAGTACTACCCATCACCTGTTCCCCCTGCAAGTTTGAGAAGTTTTCGTTCAGCGTTTAAGAGATCTAGGTGACAAAGAAACGGCAAGAAGAAGAGAAGAGAAGAAGAATAAAGCTGCAAGCAGCGTTGGCGGGGCCCAAGCGGTTAACATGGTTGAAAAATCTTGCACTAATGATATTATGTGCAAAATTCGAGCTTGAAAAAGTAGGATTTTGAACATCATCTAATAGTTACTGTACGTTTCACTTGGAATTTAATATTTTACGGAAATCCAATATAGCGGCAAAACCATGTGACCGATGAAAATGCTTTTCGCAAACTTGAAAGAGATCACACTTAAGATGTTACACATAAAATTTCAGCTCAATCGGTGTGTTGGTTGTGGAGAAGAAAATTTTTAAAGATTAAATCATGATTTTCCTAAAATCCAATATGGCGGCCAAACCACGTGACCGATCAAAACGCCTTTCCAAACTTGAAAGAGATCACACTTTTATGTTACATGTCAAATTTCAGTCGAATCGGGTGTTGGTTCTAGAGAAGAAGATTTTAAAGATTTCATCACGATTTTCGCAAAATCCAAATATGGCGGCCAAACCACGTGACCGATCAAAACGTTTTTCGCAAACTTGAAAGAGACAACACTTAAATGTACATGTCAAATTTCAGTGAATCGGTGTGTTGGTTCTGAGATGAAAGATTTTTAAAGATTAAATCACAATTTTCGCAAAAATCCAATATGGCGGCCAGACCACGTGACCGATAAAAACGCCTTTCGCAAACTTGAAAGAGATCACACTTAAGATGTTACATGTCAAATTTCAGTCGAATCGGTGTGTTGGTTCTGGAGAAGAAGATTTTTGAAGATTAAATCACGATTTTCGCAAAATCCAATATGGCGGCCAAACAATGTGACCGATCAAAACGCCTTTCGCAAACTCGAAAGAGATTACACTTAAGATGTTACATGTCAAATTTCAGTCGAATCAGTGTGTTGGTTCTGGAGAAGAAGATTTTAAAGATTAAATCTGGTATTTTCGCAAAATCCAATATGGCGGCCAAGGTTACGTGACCGCATGCGATTTTATTGGCAAATTTTTAAGACCTTAGGCCATGCTTGCTATACAAAAAATTTCAAATCGACTAGACCCCTAGGTATTCTGGAGAAGCCATTTTAGATTTTTGGAAAATCCAACATGGCCGCCAGGTCACGTGACCAATCGAAATTTGTATACCCAGGTGCACGAGATCTCATAGGTACCTATTAGCCCTGCAAGTTTCGGAAGTTTGCGGTAAGCGGTGTTTGAGTTCTAGGTCGACAAAAAAAGAGCGGAAGAAAAAGAAGAATTAAAGCTGCAAGCAGCGTTGGCGGGGCCAAGCGATTAACATGGTGTCCAATTCTTGCACTGATTATATTATGTGCAAAATTTTAGCTTGAAAATAGTCAAGTTCTTGTAAAAAAGAATTTTGAACATCATCTCATATTTGTCTGTTTCATGCAAAATACGATATGGGGACAAAACCATGTGACCGATCCAATTGCCTTTCACAAACTTTAAAGAGCTCTCACTAAGAAGGACAAAAGTGGAATTTCACTTCCATCAGTGTTTTGGTTCTGGAGAAGAAGATTTTTAGAGATAAATTGCGATTTTCACGAAATCAAATATGGCGTCTTAAACTGAGCACGGTGACCTACCAAAAATTTGTTTCAAAAGTACAAGACATATATGAATTAGATGCTACTCAAAATTGACAATACTGGAAGGTTAAAATATTCCATCAAATGAATGTATCCATCTCTGAAATTTAGGCCGTAATAATTGCAAATGTGGTTAAAAAATAAATAATTTCCATTTAGTCATTATATTTTTAGGGGCCCAAGCCGACCGGCTGGGCCCCTATTGGTTTTATAGGAGTTCAACTTTCTTCTTCTACTTCTTCTTCTTCTTCTTCTTCTTCCGCTCTTTTTTTGTCGACCTAGAACTCAAACACCGCTTACCACAAACTTCTGAAACTTGCAGGGCTAATAGGTACCTATGAGATCTCGTGCACCTGGGTATACAAATTTCGAATAGTCGCGCGACCTGGCGGCCATATTGGATTTTCGAAAAATACCGATTTAATTTTAAAAATCTTCTTCTACAGAACCAATATACAGATTTAGCTGAACTTTTACTCATGTCATCCTTAGAGTGATCTCTTTCAAGTTTGCGAAAGACGTTTGGATCGGTCACGCGAATTGGCCGCCATCTTGGATTTTACGAAAATCACAATTTAATCATTAAAAATATTCTTCTCCAGAACCAACACACAGATTTAACTGAAATTTTACTCATGTCATCCTTAGAGTGATCTCTTTTAAGTTTGCGAAAGACGTTTGGATCGGTCACGTGATTTGGCCGCCATCTTGGATTTTACGAAAATCGCAATTTAATCATTAAAAATCTTCTTCTCCAGAACAAACACACCGATTTAACTGAAATTTTACTCATGTCATCCTTAGAGTGATCTGTTTCAAGTTTGCGAAAGACATTTGGATTGGTCACATGATTTGGCCGCCATCTTGGATTTTACGAATATCGCAATTTAATCATTACAAATCGTCTTCTCCAGAACAAACACACCGATTTAACTGAAATTTTACTCATGTCATCCTTAGAGTGATCTCTTTTAAGTTTGCGAAAGACATTTGGATCGCTCACATGATTTGGCCGCCACATTGGATTTTCGAAAAATCGCAATTTAATCATTCAAAAACTTCTTCTCCAGAACTAACACCAAAATCTTGTAGCAAACTTTATAGGCCACACTACTAGATGCTATATAATAAATTTCAAGGAAATTAACCAGGCAGTTTTTGAGAAGAAAATTTTTAAAGTATTATTTTTCTGATTTTTCAATGACCTTTGACCTCCCCTATACCTCTGCAGCTAAGCTATACAAATGGCTTATTCTGGCCTATGTAAGAGTCATATCTAATTCTGGGCAATCTAATAGAGCAAGAGGTCAGATTTTTGGTATATAGGGATAACTACGAAAAACAATTTTTTTAACAAAATGTCACGTGACTTCCATGACCTTTGACCTCAAATATACATATGCGTCCATAACTTAGGAACCACAAGTGCTACAGCCTTCATATTTGGTAGGATGGGAGACCTTATGGTGTCATATCTTGTACCTCATTAAATATGCACATATCTAATTTTGGGCAAGCCAATAGTGCTAGAGGTCTGATTTTTGGTATATAGGCATGACTTAGCAATACAATTTTTTTGACAAATTGTCATGTAACCTCGATGACCTTTGACCTTAAATATACGTATATGTTCATAACTAAGTAACCACAAGTGCTACAGCCTTCATATTTGGTATGATGGGAGACCTTATGACACCACATTCTGTACCTCATTAATTATGCGCATATCTAATTCTCAGCCAGCCAATAGAGCTAGAGGTCTGATTTTTGGTATATATGGATAACTTAGCAATACAATTTTTTGACATAATGTCACGTGACCTCGATGACCTTTGACCTTGAATATACGTATATGTCAATAACTCAGTAACCACAAGTGCTACAGCCTTCATATTTGGTATGATTTGACACCTTATGACACCACATCCTGTACCTCATTAATTATGTGCATATCTAATTCTGAGCCAGCCAATAGAGCTAGAGGTCTGATTTTTGGTATATGGGGATAACTTAGCAATACAATTTTTTTGACAAAATATCACGTGACCTCGATGACCTTTGGCCTTGAATATACGTATATGTCCATAACTCAGTAACCACAAGTGCTACAGCCTTCATATTTGGTATGATGGGACACCTTATGACACCACATCCTGTACCTCATTAATTATGTGCATATCTAATTCTGAGCCAGCCAATAGAGCTAGAGGTCTGATTTGTGGTATATGGGGATAACTTAGCAATACAATTTTTTTGACAAAATATCACGTGACCTCGATGACCTTTGGCCTTGAATATACGTATATGTCCATAACTCAGTAACCACAAGTGCTACACCCTTCATATTTGGTATGATGGGAGACCTTATGACACCAAATCCTGTACCTCATTAATTATGCACATATCTAATTCTGAGCCAGCCAATAGAGCTAGAGGTCTGATTTTTGGTATAAAGGGATAACTTAGCAATACAATTTTTTTGACAAAATGTCACGTGACCTCGATGACCTTTGACCTTGAATATACGTATATGTCCATAACTCAGTAACCACAAGTGCTACACCCTTCATATTTGGTATGATGGGAGACCTTATGACACCACATCCTGTACCTCATTAATTATGTGCATATCTAATTCTGAGCCAGCCGATATAGCTAGAGGTCTGATTTTTGGTATATAGGGATAACTTAGCAATACAATTTTTTTGACATAATGTCACGTGACCTCGATGACCTTCGACCTTGAATATGAGTATATGTCCATAACTCAGTAACCACAA
Organism: Ptychodera flava; assembly: GCF_041260155.1. Classification (NCBI taxonomy): domain Eukaryota; kingdom Metazoa; phylum Hemichordata; class Enteropneusta; family Ptychoderidae; genus Ptychodera; species Ptychodera flava. Next base: position 52,935,755 of record NC_091929.1, on the reverse strand, counting down.
GTGCTAATCCTTCATATTTCGACGCCATATTGGATTTTACGTAAAACATGCAATTCCCACTGACACTTACAGTAACTATGAGATGATGTTCAAAATCATACTTTTCCAAGATCGAATTTTGCACATAATATCATTAGTGCAAGATCTTTCAACCATGTTATCCGCTTGGGCCCCGCCAACGCTGCTTGCAGCTTTAATTTCATTTCATCTTTACTGTTCAAAGTTTTACTTTTGTATAATTTTATGACAAGACTGTGAAAATTTAGAAAATCAAGCATGGTGACCCCATCTTTTGTCTTTAATATTTGATTATTCTCATATGCCAGAATTCAAAAATTTCCATGTGTTCTTCCTTGTGTTGCTGTTTGGCCTGATCTTGTTTAGGTAATGTTTCACTATCATAGCATTATTTGACACAAACTCTTCTTCAACTACCATGTATATCAGAGTCAGAGCTATCTCTGTCACTGCTCACGTATGCAGTAACAGTGACACTACAGTAGCAGGGCGGTATCTGATAGTGACAGTTGCCAATAGGCAGTAGCTGTATTAACTTTGATAATTTTGACAATATTTTTGTTCAGTTTATTATACAACTGTGTTCTTGTTCTACTCTCAACAGCATGTTGAACTGTCCAGTATTCAGCTTGCTAGCACAGCCTGTGTATGTGTACCATGCATCAGTGCTGACAACTGACTGTCAGTCTGGACTCTAATTAAACTATCACCTAATACATATTTATATATACAGGCTTTGTCGACAAACTGAACATTGTGTGTTTGAGCTGCTGAAGGGAGACCGCAAGAAACTGTAGTTGATATATTGTATAGAGATTGCAAAAATCATCAACGGTTGCAGCTTCTGCCCTGTTACTAGGCTCAAGTTTGATTTTTTTTACAACAATCACACATGTTTAGATTTTTTCGAGATAAAAGTCATGGAATGTGACAAAATGGTTGTAGATTCTGTTAAATTATTACTAACATTACAACATTTGAATGACATAAAGATGGTATTCATTTTTCATTAAATTACCTACAAAAAACTTGGAATCGGAAAATGTAAAACATAAAAGGACCACTAAATTTTCAAGTGCCCCCCTACAGGTAGAGCAAAATTTTCAAGCTCCATGAATTTAGCAAGCGATGCTCGGACAGCGCACAGCATATCGATGACACTTGGGTCAGGGGTCATGACCAAAAACGTCAGTGCGTATTCACGGCCAGCTTGAATCATGCCACGGATCACGGAAATCACGGATCATAAATCCAAATGTTCATGTCTATTACGTAAACAGAACCCTAAAATATAAAACACATAATGTTTTGATATGGAATAACATCTTTTTGTTTCACTGACGATCAAGTTAAATGCTCAAATATCGCGACAAGACTTGCGCATTTGCACGACATAAGTGCGGAAGTACGTCGACTCGGCAGATGAGCCGAGCGCCTTCTCTAAAAACCTGTTTACGATATCACGTCACAGTACACTGAAAATTCTTGCGAATTCATCATTAAGGAAGCCAATTCACACAAGTTTCTAAAGTCAGTAGGGATATTTGCTTGTTCGTAGCAATACACCACCAACATTTCGCCGTTCAGGAGTGCCTTACTCGCTCTACATTGTAAAAAAAGCCGTATGCTTTTGCCGTGACCTAACTTTGCAAATTCACGGTAGACTTTCCGCAATAGTCGTTGGAGATTTTGTTCAATATATCATGCGTGCTGGAACCGCAATTATCGATAATCACACAGGCACCTACAGCCAAACACGGATTTCCAAACTTATCCGTAACTTGAACAGCCTCTTCGAAATAGTTCAGTAACTCCAACCCGTTTGGTGGGTCAACGATCACATCGGAATGATCGACACCCGTTGCACTGATACGTTGTCATCAAGAAGTTTTTGTATGATTTCGTGTTTCCTTGGCTGCCGCCTTTAGTAAAACTTGTTATGTTGTCGACAACTCTGGTGCGTTCTCGCACTGGTCTATCACCGGTGGGGGGGGGGGGACATAGCGACATTGCACTTTTATATATCCGATAGTTACGGCTAATAGACTATACAATATCGAAGATAGATTGGCTCGGCTAGATCTATTAGGTGGTGAAAACAGAATCTAGTATCGTCTAGTGTCGATATTAGAGTCCCCAAATCACCGATAAGTATCTGGTAAATATCGGCGATTTCACAGATCTGGCATACCGAAGCACAGGGCAAGTCATTCTACTATCGTCTAGTATCGATATTAGAGTCCCCAAATCGCCGATAAATATCGGGCAAATATCACAGATTTCACAGATCCGGCGTACCGAGGCACAGGGCAAGTCATTCTAGTATCGTCTAGTATCGATATTAGAGTCCCCCAATCGCTGATAAATATCGGGTAAATTTCGGCAATTTCACAGACCGGGCTTGCAATGGCACCCAAAGCAATTACAGTGAAATACGATCAAGCTACAGAACTTCATAAAACAAGGTGTTGTTTTAATCGATGTGTATCAGCGATTTTACGACACTGGGCTTGATGTGGTCTTGTTTACATATTTAATCAGCTACATGCTCTCAGTTACATAACGCACAAGGGCCACTCCATGCATGTCTGATAGATAATCATAAAAAAATCACCACACCTTGCAATGTTATGTATCTTTCTTTTTTATTCGTGATGAATAAGTGAGCGTGCATTCAGACACCTACATATAAAATTACCCGAATAGCTTAATTTATGATCCTTGACACTCACATATAAGCTGTGCGTAGACCCCAGTAATTGTGCCCTGGCGGGACCTTGCCCCACTCTTATTCAGTCAATCACACCAGTCGGCCACCCCTTAAAGCTAGTGGCACACTCCTCTAAGTACTTCCGTGGCGATATACTTGACAGCGTCACCTGGCGTACAGAAGCTTGTCGTCAAAGTTGCCTTACATAAGGGGCCGAGATTAGGGTTCGTGTGACTGCTAGCTGAATTTGACAGCGGGCATTGCAGTCTGTTGTGCCGTCTTTAACTTTCAAGTGTACAATATAACATACATCACTGATCGATCTTCTGACTGACGAGGTTTTAAACTGCTGCCTTATGAACATTGAGGCGACTTAACCGATCCAAATGCCTTTCGCAAACTTGAAAGTGCTCATACTAAGAAAGACATGAGTAAAATGTCAGTTGAATCTGTGTGTTGGTTTTTGAGAAGAAGATTTTTAATGATTAAATTGCGATTTTCGCTATATCCAATACGGCGAACAAACCTTCTGACTGACCCAAACGCCTTTCGGAAATTAAAAAGAACTACCACTAGGTATTATGAGTGTACAATTTTAGTTCAATCTGTGTATTGGTTCTGGAGGAGAATGTTTTTAAAGATTAAATTACGAGTTTTGCAAAACCATATACGGCAGCCAAACCATGTGACCGATCCAAATGTCTTTCGCAAATTTGAAAGAGATCACACTTTAGATGATATACATAAAATTTCAATTGAATCTGTGTGTTTGTTCTGGAGTAGACGATTTTTAAGAGTAAGTTACGATTTTTGCAAAATTCAATATGGCGGCAAAACCAGGTGACCTATCCAAATGCCTTTCACAAACTTGAAAGAGATAGCACTATAGATGATGCATGTAAAATTTCTGTCGATTCGGTATGTTTGTTCTACAGAAGAAGATTTTTAAAGATGAAATTACGATTTTCGCAAAATCCAATATGGCGGCCAAACCGAGTGACCGATCAAAACGCCTTTCGCAAACTTGAAAGAGATCACACTTTAGATGATAGATGTAAAATTTTAGTTTAATCGGTGAATCGGTTCTGGAGAAGAAGATTTTTAAAGATTAAATTGTGATTTCACAAAATCCAATATGGCGGCCAAACCACGTGACCGATCCAAATGCCTTTTGCAAACTTGAAAGAGATCACACTTTAGATGATAGATGTAAAATTTTAGTTTAATCGGTGAATCGGTTCTGGAGAAGAAGATTTTTAAAGATTAAATTGTGATTTCACAAAATCCAATATGGCGGCCAAACCACGTGACCAATCGAAATGTTTTTTGCAAACTTGAAAGAGATCACTGTAAGGACGACATGAGTAAAATTTGAGCTTAATCGGTGTTGTGGTTCTGGAGGAGAATATTTTTAAAGATTAAATAACGATTTTTTGCAAAATCCAATATGGCGGCCAAACCACGTGACCGATCCAAACGCCTTTCGCAACCTTGAAAGAGATCACACTTCAGATGATAGATGTAAAATTTTAGTTCAATCGGTGGATCGGTTCTTGAGAAGAAGATTTTTAAAGATTAAATTGTGATTTCACAAAATCCAATATGGCGGCCAAACCACGTGACCGATCATAATGTTTTTTGCAAACTTGAAAGAAATCACTGTAGGGATGACATGAGTAAAATTTGAGCTCAATCGGTGTTTTGGTTCTGGAGAAGAAGATTTTTAAAGATTAAATGAGTATTTTAGAATATCCAATATGGCGGCCAAGGTCACATGACCGCATGCGATTTTATTTGCAAATTCTAAAGACCTTAGGTCATGCTTGCTATACAAAAAATTTCAAATCGACTAGACCCCTAGGTCTTCTGAAGAAGCCATCTTTAGGTTTTTGGAAAATCCAATATGGCCGCCAGGTCACGTGACTAATCAAAATTTCAAGGGTCAGGTGCACGAGTACTAATTGGCTCCTATAAGCCCTGCAAGTTTGAGAAGTTTTCGTTCAGCCGTTCGAGAGATCTAG